>NW_009187980.1:0-9890 GCF_000690835.1 Fulmarus glacialis
GCCCACCGCCGGAACACCGAGAGACTTGGGCCCCCGGGACGCCGCCGATCCATGGCGGTGACTATTCTCGCAACTCTATCCCGAAAGCTTGCTTGACTTCCGTCTTTTTTATTCTATTCTATCCTATCGCTACTAGTTTTCTACTTTTGATATTAAAAGTTGCTGGTTTGGGTATACGGCATTTGACCTCGTTTGAGTCTTAATCTCGCTCTTGGGATCATATCGAAACCTCCCCCGACATCGGATCGGGACATTAAATTGGCATCACGGACAGGATCCCTTGAGACAAGAGTGCCGTACTGTTGTTTAGGACTGTCACACAGGCCCCAGTATTTTATTTGCTTTCATTTTAAGTCTTTTTTTTTTTAGTCTCTACATACTGTCTGTGCTTACTTCAGGTTTTTTTTTTAAGAATCTGAAAAAAAAAAAAAGGAATCGAATTTCCATGACGGGACCTTTCGTAGAACTATTCGCACAGAAATGAGGATTTGAAGTGTAGTAGTGACAGAGGACTCAGATTTATTCCTTTAAACACCTTTGTTTCTTCCTGGTATGAACCTACCCTTTTTGGTTGAAGTTATTGTAGCATTGCTGAGCAGGTAAACTAAATATGATCAGACTCGATAGGATATTCAACGCTCACTCGCCGATTCTTGTATAAATTACGCAGAAGACGAAATGTCGCCAGGGACACAAACCTTACTCGTCTGAGTGGCCACTGAGTGGTGCCAACGCATCACGCACAGCCCTGAAGGTGCTGGGATTTGTCGTCCCGTAGCAGCAGCTGCCGCCTGCTTCTGCCGTCTTCCTGTGCCTCCCCGCGACAGGAGTCTCTTCTGATCCATTTCCACCTCATTTCTGTTTTCATCAGAGCACCGATGTCCAAGTAGTGTGCCGATTCTCCCCTTCTGCCCCAAGCTGGCTGGACACCCTACTGTCGCTACAAGCACTTTCTTTCTGTGCTGAGCAAGTCCCAGCGCTGCGGAGTGTGCAGAATCCCCTTAGGAGCCACTCCAAAATTGATAGTATCTGACCCGCATCTCTCCCAGTTTGACTCAACGGTCAAGTACTTTTGCTTTAATATAGGAGGATTTACAGTCTGGTAACAGACTGCAACTCTGAGAGCTATGAACATCACACTGCAAAAAACCCCCCAAAACCCTGAAGTAAGCACGGACAGTATGTAGAGACTAAAAAAAAACCAGCATGCTCTTTTACTCTCTGGCGCTAGGCGCCAGCAGAGACAAAACAGAATCCCAGTCCCACGAGTGGGCTGGAAAGAAGTGAGATCACAGGGAAAATAAAACAGGAAAGTCACTTAAAAGTATTCAGAGCCTTTTGCTTTTAGAGCAGGAATCTGGACCGTTATTAGTAGATCATGAGCAAAAAACATGGACTACACATACAAATGTCAGCTGGAGATGAAACAAACAAAAACTGACTGCTTGAGCAGACAGAGCTAAGCTTTAGTATATAGTTCTGAGCTCTGTTGGGTTGGACAGAAAACATCAGTGTCATAAAGAAATGCAGTGACATGGCATTGCTATGACACTGATGTTTATTTTCACATTTATTTTCACAGCCTGCAAGGCCTCTCCAGGACTAGGAAGCTATTTCCCCCACTGCTAAACAATTCAGATCTGAAATCCTAAGAGCTGGAGGACTGAAGAGCTTTTTGTTGTTTTACAAGTTAATTCATCAGATGGCCAGTTCTCAAAGCCAGATGCCGGTTTGGGCCATCTTATATTTCCTAGCAAAATCCAATACAAAAAAAGCTTTCACTAAGTACACATACTTCTTTACCCTCCACCTACAATTTTCTTTCTAAAAGGAATGTGAAATGCCACATGTTCCCTGTAATCAAAACAGCACACTTCCGTTTGTCCTCCCACAAATCACACTAAAACCTAGGGACTAGCATGGCAGCTCCTGAGCAAGACGGAGCAATCCATCAGCTTTAATAACCTCTCATCACTCCCACTACCCTGGGCTAGAATTGAAGAGCTGCTGTCTCCACTTCCTTCCCTGCTTTAATTATTTTCTTTTTTGGACTGGATTTGTGTTTTGCAACAGGGGAACAAATAACTCTGAAGAACATCTCCGTGGATACCTCCAGCTTTCACATCTGCACTTCAACAAATGTTGTGGGAAAGGAATTTTCCAACATGACAGTCAGTGTTGTGCCACGTAAGAGACGAGGTTGCTTATTAGAAGAGCAGTACCAGAGAAAGTACCCTAGCTAAGTGGCAAAGGCTTAACGGAGGCAAAGCAGACAGAAGTATAAAATTCTGCTTTCTTTCAAAAAAATAGCACACTTTTTTCACCTTTAAGACAGATTCTCTGCATTGGTTTACATGCTCAAAGAGCACTCACTAACTCATAGGGTTAGTTCACAGATGACAAAAAAATGCGTAGAATGAGATAGGCCTGGGCCCCCAAAGTCTGAAACTAAACTCTATCGACAAAGTACAGCAGTTATTCAGATCCAGGAGCTCCTCCCCATCACTATCTAACTAATTGCTCCTGCAAACTTATCAGCTACCCAGTACAGAATTAATTCCAGTTGCTGTAGTCAAACAAATGTGGCTTCTACTCAGTCTGGATGTGGTAGTGAGATCTGACATCTGGTGATGGGATTTGAAGTCCAGTGATTGTGCTGATTGCATTTGATGTCATTCTCAGTGCACAGGGGTAATTTTTTTTCTTTCTGTATAGCATCCATGAATATAGCTCTTTACGCTGGCATCATTGGTGGAGCTGTTGCTGCAATTATAGTTATTGGTATTATATCCTATTGCTGCTGCTGTCGGATGGACAAGGACAAGGACTATGAGATGACCTAAGTACCTTTCTCTAGAAAACTGAATGGAACATATGAAGAGTGCATGTTCTCCCTCCAACATCAACATACGGACTGGAAAGCATGGGAGAAAAAAGAAATCAAGGAAAGCGTGCACTGCTTTCTCCTTTCAGTTTCTACCCTAGTGGCTCCCATCTCTTCTCATGGAATATGCTCAGTATTACCAGACACCTTTGTGGTCTCTGGGGTAGAACCCAAACATTCAAATCTTGGAACTGAATTAGCAAGCCCACATCAGTCAAGCATGCACAGCTACTTGATAAGCAAAGCCCAGACTGTGTCTCATTTCTCTGAGTCCCTATAGCTGTTTCTGTCCTTGCTAGCCTAAATCACCAGGAGGCTCTGTATTCCAAATTATCACTCCAAGAGAGAAACCTTTTGTTTATTCTCATGATGGGAACAGACCATTGGACGAGAAAAGATACACCAGTCACCCTTTCTCTACATAGATGCTATGGAAAAAAAAGTAGCTCACACACCTCTTGCACCACCACTTAATTTATGGAGTTCTGTTTGGTACACTTCCAGGTCACCTTAGAGCAGTCTAAAACCAACCATTCTAACAAAAAACCTCTTCAGTGAAATTTCTAGCTGGTATTAACATCTCTACTCCTGAACAATGTTTTAGGGAGCGAGAAGATAGAAATGAACCCTCCAAGGAGACACCTGCAAGGAATCAAAGAGCAGAGGATGATGTTGAAGATGAATGAAAAAAGAAGCAGGAGGCCAATGCCATTTTCAGGGTTTGCTGAGGCACAGACAGCACTGTAGAAAAGAAATCAATCCCTCTTTCTTACTGCAAGGAGTTTTTTTGGGATAATAAAATGAAAGCTAATGGCTCTGCCTTCAAGTTCTGGGAAAGAATGTCCTTGTCTCCCTGGAAAGAAGTGCTTAACGTACAATGAGTACTAATACATAACCTCATAGCAGAAAAATGCATGTAAAGCACTGTTTCACCCAGTCATTCAAAAATAACCAGTCTTCTAGACTTCCCATTTTCTGAAAAAAGAAGCCAGTCAGGTCTATTTGGAGAACAGAGTTGCTGCTGTATCCCCAGATCCATAGAAGGTTTCAAGGTCACCAACTGCAAGTCAACAAGGAAGGGTGGTCTTGTTTATGGTGTTATGCAAATGTCACGGTTTACAGCATTGTCCAGTACAGAAATTATTTTCTGCAGACCAGAGCAAGCTGGTTTTTAAGGACATTTTATTAAACGTGTTCTTCATCTATATTATACATGCATATATAAATAAAAATATGGAAAAAATTCACAGATGATCAATGAAAGTCTCCTGTTTGGAACAACAATGTATACTAATGGAATGGATAAGGTAAGAAGTTAGATGGATTTGTAATTGGCAGCTGATAAGATCTAGAAACAGTCTAGCAGCCTATATACTGTCAGATTCAGAACTTAATGAGTTCCAGCTTAGAGAGCTCCTAAATACTAATTTTCATTACATTATCCTTTCCTCCTGACTGTTGCATGGGCAAGTCAGAAATAGTCCATTGTTCCTGCTGCTGCTTCTGAAAAAATGACAGTGTGAGAGGATGTACATGGCAAGTACATCTTTAATAAAAAAAAGAAAAAAAAAAGGGGGGAAAGGAGGAAAAGTACCTTTTTATGCAATATTGTAACAATTTCATCAGAAGCGCTGTATGTGCAAAATGTGTGCAAATGTGGAGTGAACTCCCATCACTAGTATCTCATCTTTGGAAGAGAATGGACTGTCTGTCTTTGTCCAAAAGACTGTCAATATGGTACTAAAGCTAATTAAGAGCTGTTTGTTTGTTGTTGTTGTTTTTTAAAAAGACATGTTCAATAAATTACTTACACTACAATATTTATCCTTTCAAAGCTCTCTATTGCATCTTCGACTTCAGGAGTTTCAGAAACTCACTGCCATGCCTCCCACATACACTTTACCCCCAAGCAGTTACTTTTAAATCTGTAACAAAAATCTAAAATATAACTTTAAAGAAGAATCAGCACATCCTACACATGGGTAGCATTTTCTAGATTTTGAACTATGCAAATCAGACTATCAGAATTGTTATTCTGGCTGCCTTTGTTTTACATGGTACTTCATATATAATTATTCATTTGTACTAATAGCAACTGCAAAGACCAACAACCAGAGCTCTTTACAAGGTACATACAAACCCAAATCTCTCTGGCAATGAACAACCTGAAATGCAACTCAGCAAGACATTCTGAGGACCTATTCCCATGCTTAGTTTACATGCATGACAAACATTGCAAAAATGGATGACTAAAAAAGAATTTTGCACACAGAAGCTGAAGGCAGATAAAAAACATAGCTCAGAAACAGAGCTGATAGGCATTTTATTCTCTTTTGTAACAAGCAAGTATAGAATGAATTATCTAATTAGCATTGTAACAAGTTTTTACTGTGAAACAAAAGCTATTTCTTTTACAAATGTTACAGACATTAGTCAGCGCTCTGTGTTCCATTACAAACACCTATGCCCTCGGGCTGAAGAGGGCTTCTGCTTGAGGGAAAACAGTGTGGATTCTCATCAAGGGTCTTAACTGGAAAGACCAGCAAAAGGACTTGTCAATTATCAGAAGTATTTATGGCCAGAAACTGGCTCTGGCCTCTAAAACATTTTAACACTGTGTTACCTGTCCCATACTCTTCACTCTTAGGATATGTGAAGCTTAGTTGCTGCTTGTCAGCTGAAGTCTTGAAGTAACATTTGCACATTGGTCATTTTAACCACAAAGAAAAATGTAGATTAGCAAATCTGCATTAAGTTATCTGAAGAAACCAGCTACAAAATACAGAAGAGATTACATAATGATCCCCCAAAACATGAATTAAATTCTCTGTAAGCAGGTTCCATAAGAACTAGCAGGGAAAAAAACCAAGAAAGTCAAACTTGACAACCATTAAAGCAGAACTACCTACATTCTGCAATGCTAAGCTCAGTTCTACACTGGGAAATAAACTAAGTAATAGCACATAGAGAGAGAGACAGCTGAGATATTTCACTGCTGCTTAGAATTTTTTTCTTTTTTTTTTTTTTTAATAAGACTAACATTTTAGAAGTTGTGTATTTATCAGAATGCTACGTGTTCTTCCTCAATCAATTTGTTAAACTCAGTCAGCCAGAAATACACATATTCAAATTCCTAGCTTACTCCAAGGTTTTCCTGTGACTGAATTAATTACTTGTGTGTCTTGTATGTCTTTTGAAGCAGGAATAACTCCAAGAGCCTGTAGTATACCCACAACTTTAAACGACATTAAAGAAGCACTAACGTGTCTGAGGGGAAGATGGGGAAAGCTAGCAATACTTCATTCCAAAGAATTAATACATGTCTACTCAACTTCAATACTCACTTCCCTCAAAAGGCAGGAAGTAGGCAGAAAATGAATGACCAGGCAGAAAAGTAAATTCTTACTTACCCTTTACACAGCCTACAGTAAATTACTGATTCACATGGCAGAATATGCCCATATAAGCTTTATCTGTACATGAACATGAAGAACCAGACACAAGGATTTAAGCCCTCACCAAACCATTTTCCCATCTGCAGGACCGCTGAGATCTGTTACCCCAAGTGAAATAACAACCACAGTAAGATTCTGATACATCGTTACTTAGCAAGATTTGTTTTGGCAAGCATACCAAGTGGATATTTAAAAATTACCCGTTTTTCCTTCTGTCCCCACCTCGGCAACCTGCAACACGCCATTTACTCTATCATGAAGCATATGAAGGAAGCAAAGAGGTTCACTTCATCAGTCTAGCAATCCAATTAAAAGTAGGCAGGACAGAAATCTTGCACGCAATTTGAAAAATTGGCTTACCCTGCACTGCTCAAAACAATTGCATTAACCAGGACTATACCACATTTCCCTCTTGTGTTTAAAGGGGAGGAACATCTCCCCAGTACACTGCTGCTTCACTTCCCGGCTTTAATTGTTTCCATTCACATTAACATTTTTACTTGCTTGTAATATTCTGAAGGCAATATACTATACAGCTTTCAGGGGAAAAAAATGTTCGTTATTTGTTCCCAATATCAGTCACTTAGCTTTTAGGAGTTATTCCTATCCAGGCACTTTTTATCCAAGGAACTCAAAGGTCTACTGAATGTTGCAAGCAAATCGCTATTATTTGTGAGTGACAGAGTGATGAGACAAAAGTTAAATGACCTGACTGGAGACAGACCTGACAGATCCCCACAATGCAGGAGAAGCATGGAGATAAAAGGAGTCATGATTCCCAGTCCTCTGATACACCCTGCTAGGCAAATATTCTCATCAACACCCTTGTTCCTATTTCACCTTCCAAATTCCCTTTTTTTTTTTTGTTCCCTTCTTAGTTTTGGGCTTGCTTCTCAGCAGAGTTGCTCTCCTGCCAGCTCTGGCTGTACTGTTGCAATGGCTTCTTCCTTCCTAGGTGCAGACTTTGCTGCATTTCATAAGGTTCCTATTAGCCCACCCCTCCAGCCTGTTTAGGTCCCTCTGTACGGCAGTCCTGCCCTTGAGCATATCTGCTGGTCTCTCCAATTTGGTGTTTTCTGCAGGCAAGAGTGAACTCCACCACCTCCTCCAGGTCACTGCTAAAGACAGTAAACAGGCCATAGTATAGACTCCTCCAGTACCCCAACCTGTTACTGACCTCCACGTAGAGTATGACCAGATTTTTATCCATCTGGTTGTCCACCCATCTAGACCTAGACTGCAACATCCCAACTTGGATACAAGCATACTATGAGAGACCATACTGAAAGCCTTGCTAAAGTCAAGGTAAATGACAACTACTGCTCTCCCTTTATTCACAAACCTATCAGGGAAAGCATTCAGGCTGGTCAGGCATGATTTAGCCTTGGCAAATCCATGCTGACGGTTCCCTGTCCCCCTCTTCTCCTTCACGTACCCAAAAACGTGTTCCAAAAGGACTCACTCCACATTTTTTCCAAGGAGTGGAGCTGAGCAGCCTATGGTTTCCCAGATCATCCTTTTGGCAGATCCTATTTGACTTCCATTGCAGTGGACTTTCCATGCTCTTTGTGACTTTTCAAAGGTAACAGAACAGCCTTGCAAAGATATCAGGCAGCTTTCTCAGCATCCTCAGATGCAGCCCATCTGGCTCTATGGACTTGTATGGGTTAAGATCTCCCAGATGATCCCTGACTCGATCTTCATCCACTGCTGGTGTTCTCCTCCCTGAACCCTTCCTGAGTATAGAGATCTGAGAGATCTTATTAGTAAAGACTGAAACAAAGAAGGTATTGAGCACCTCAGCCTTATCTGTGTTACTCCAGCCGTGTTACTAAATCACTCACACCATTCAGCAACAAGACCACTTTTTCCTTTTTCAGTCTTTTACTACTAACAAAGTCATAAAAGCTCTTCTGGTTGACCTTGATCCCTTGTAAGCATCAACTCCAAGCGAGACTTCCAAAAAACATCCCTACATGCCCGGCCAGTGATTGTGGATTCTTCCTTTGTACCCCACACCTGCTTCTACCTCCCATATACTGCACTAGGACTAGGGTGCAGCCGTGAGTTCCCTGTAAAGACAAGACAGTCTCCTGCTAGATCTGCTTGCATTCCTGGACTGTTCCTGCATTTGGAAGACGCTGTTCTTAATGAACCGCCAACCCTAATGAACTCCTTTATTCTTCAAAGCTGCCCCCCAGGGATTCCACCCCTATCCATTCCCGCGTAACCCCCAAGGTCTGCTCTCACTGCCTTCCTCACTCTTCTCAGGAATTTGAGAAGTATTTCCAGTATTAAATAAGACACAAAAACCGGCCTGCCACTGCTTATTACAAGACTCGGTATAGTCCACAATTCAGAACTGATCGGACAGACAAGAGTTAATTATCTCACAATTCTTGTTGCTAGAGTAACAGCACTACTTTTCTATTTATTTGTATCATCTGTTCCAGGAAAGACACCGAGGCAGTCTTCTATCTGAAGAAGTTCACAGTACGATGAGCAAACCGTCAAGATTAATTCTGGATGCACTGGAACTAGTACTAAATTTATTATAGCCCAACATAAGGGAATTTGGAACTTCTCTCTCCTGCCTTTCACCTGTACAGTAGGGCGTGAGGGGAATTATTTGAAAACGGTAATTAGAGAAGCTTGTGGGAGCTTCTGAGACGGAACCACGGAAAAGTGAGGGAACAGAGATAATACAGGGCTAGACTAATAAAAGTGTTTGCCGATTTCTTCATTTTACTGAACCATTGCAATAAAAATTCACTGGCAGCTTATTCCAGGGTGGAAGTGAGGAATGATAATCCTGCAGAAGACATCAAGAAGGCAGAAACTAGATAACAAACTTGTTATTGCCTGCCCCACTACAGTACATTTACTCTGCCAAATGGAAAGATGTTAAAGCCTTTGCAGTCAGCTGCATATACTTGTATCTATCAACCAGAAATTAAAAACTCAGTTTCACACATATGCTTGAGTCACTTAACTTCTGGAGGAAGTTTGAAATTCTTGCTAGGAGAAAGGATTAGCACTTTCTAATTCAACTAACAGGTCAAAAAGCACAGTCCCTCTGTACTAATTATGCAGGTTTTAAAAAAGATATCAGGAACAGAAAACTACAGCCATTTTGCAAGGAAATCCAGACAGGGCTTCCTTGAATACAGGTTTTCATTCACCCAACACAAATTTTTATTCGGAAGAATCTGATCTTCAGCACAACGCCATCTGACTGTGATGGCTCAAAACCCAGAGTCCCTGAAATGGAAGCAAGTTTTCTATTTGGGTATGACTCAGCATGAACCTCACCTAGGTAGCTGACAAAGAACACACCCAGTGGAATGAATATCAACTGTGCCATTTGACTAAGGATCACAGCACTGCTTCCTCCAGTTTGACATGCACTCAAAAAGCAAAATCCAACACCTAATATTTGACAGACCCTCCACTCAGAAAATCCCCACCAAATTACTGCCTTCCTTCTATCTTTTAAGATTTTGATGACTGACTGTGCTAGTGTTGGTTGGAATAGAGTTAATTTTCTTCAT
>NW_009187981.1:0-2779 GCF_000690835.1 Fulmarus glacialis
GATGGGGCTCCCAGCTCTACCAGCCCGGCCTCTGGGGGGGATAACTGCTTGTAAAAACCCACCTGTCCAACCTCTCTTGCTGCTTTCTAGCCTGCCTACCAGAATTTGAGACAGCGCGTTGACAACTTTGTTTCCAATCATTTGGCAACCCATACCTGGAGTCCTCATCTCAACAAGAACCAGCTGAGAAATAACATTAGGCAGCAGGTTCTCAAGTAAGTGACAGCTCTGGGGTTTCTCTGTTTGAACATGTTCATGCACGCGACAGGTGATGGAGGCTCTAGATCAATTGTAAAGCATCCACTTTCTTAAAAGAAACTTCTGAAGAAGTTTTTTTTTTTTAGCATTTAAAATGTGGTGGTGTTTCCAATAGCAGCTCGCCATCAGCATTAGTCAGAATTAGACTGCAAATACTGTTTTGTGTGATCCAAGTTGATGCAGAGGTGGAAAGCTTGTTTCTGACTTGGGATGTAACGCCCTAGTGAGGCCTATCTTTACTGTTTCTTTTAAGGGAGTTGTTAATAAAATTGCTCTTATCAAGTTTTGAGCTAGGGAAAATTAAAAGGATTTGACCAACTAAGTTCTGCGGAATACAAAGCTAAATTCACAGAACAAAAACTGGATGTTAATCTAGCTAGACAGAGAAGAGGTTTTTCAGAACTGCTGGTATGTCAAAATGATGTCAAACACTTATCTGATGTTACATTATTTCATGAGAGTTCCTCTAGTTTTTCTCTCAAAATTTAGAGTCATAAGAAACGGTAGGAAATTTCTTCAAAGTAGCATGAGTTTGGTCACTGAATTGGGTCAAACAAGTGATTTGGGAACAAACGTACTCAGTTATGCTGTAGTGGTACCTTTGATAACTGGTACTGAGGAGCTATTTTGTTTGGGGGGAGGGGAGTGGTGGTTGTTTGGGTTTTTTTAGTTCTGTTTAAAGAAGCAATAAGGACAAGAGGCAGTATATTTTCCACAAAAGATTACAGATGTCTAGAGAGAACCCATAGATTTAAAGCTCTCTATTGCTTTATTTGATTATATTGAAGACTAGGGGTGTTCTATAAAGCTGCGGAACTCTGAGGCGTCACACTGTATTGGGCAGAAAGTAATTTAGGATGGTGATGACTGGTCTAGTAGTCGTTTGTCCTTCGTGCCTTCTATAATTCATCTGTTTTATGCCATGGGAATTGATAACATCAAGTTTCTTTTTAATTTTTTCCACAAATGTCACGTTTACAGTTAGATAACATTTGTAGGCATAACCAGTAATGACATAACAACAGGCTGTTTGTTGTGTTAATTCCATGCTGTTGGATTGCTTTGTTTCTCTAGGATTTTTTTTCTTAGTTCATAAGGCATAGAGAGAGCTGTTGAAATGCACGCAACTGGCTAAATACATAGATGCTCTTCAGTGATGCTCAGAAAATGTTAATGCTTCGTTGGAGGCTCTTAAGAGTGTTTACATCACATCTAAATGAGCGTATTTCATTAAGATGTTCTTGGAAAGTCATTTTTCTTATTAAGTATTCATGTAACTTTGTTCCAGGTCTGGAATGTTGGAATCTGGAATTGACAGAATTATTTCTCAGGTTGTGGACCCAAAGATCAACCACACATTCAGACCTCAGGTGGAAAAAGCTGTCCATGAATTTTTAGCCACATTGAATCACAAAGAGGAGGCAGGCCCCAGTACAGCTTCAAGTGAGGAGAAAACAGATGCTTCTATTACAGTACAAGGTATTCTACCATTTCTCTGAGCAGTCTATTAACAAAAATCTGTTTTTCGAGAGAGCAGAAACGTTCACTAGGTTTGCTGCTGGCACAAAATTGTTAGCATCAGTATTAACAAGCTGAGCTCCAGGCAACCTACCATAATACTTGTCTCTTACCGTATGTATAAAGGTAGAAGGCAAGAGAGGTGTTGCCATGTACCACCATGTCACTGTCACTTCTGCTTGAGATTACAAGGAATCAGTTTACTGTAGGGGCAAAAAGTTGGTCTCCTAAGGTTTGGCCCCCTAAGTATTATAGGATCAGATAAGACATAACTGTGAGAGAAGAATGATTCAACTTTTTATGCATTGGTAGATCAGAAAAAAATTACCTATGAGACAGTTATCTGTCTTAAAGCAGTTGCTGTGTGCAGTAAAATTTGAATGGCTAATATCCTCTCAGGAGTTTCAGTTCTGCTGTAAATCAGCCAATCTTTCATTTGTTTATAAACACAGCACTTTTTCTTTACGGTTTTCATTTATGTTGCCTGGTATCGACTTCTAAACACTCCTGCAGGTAATTGTCTGTTCTTTCCCTTCCTAAGAGACTCCACAGCAGTCCATCTATTTGTAACCAGACTCTTTATTTAAACCCTTTTCCTGTGAGGCCCACTTCCTTTAAAGTATGAGGGCTAACAAGCCAGCTGCAGCTCTTAGTGCTAGTCCAGTTAACCCTTTCTCATCCATCTTCAGAGTTGCTTCTAAGAGGATGGGAAAGTGCTAAGGTATTTCTGATAGTTCTGTTGTTATATAATCAATATGCTGAGTCCATTTTCCATGCCGTTTATGGAGAGGTATGAAATACAGACTTTCTGCTGCAATATTCTATGTTGTGCTTCTCCAGAGTCATCATCCCACTTGGGATGATGGTAAAGTTGAACAAGGATTGTGTTCAGAACATCCTTCCCATAGACAACCCCTGCTTTCTTTACCTGATCTCAGGAACAGCAGTATGTCACGGAGCAAAATGAATCTCCGGTAATCAGATTGTAAGTGCTGCAGGAATG
>NW_009187981.1:2810-6513 GCF_000690835.1 Fulmarus glacialis
GTGTTTTGTTTTGTTTTTTAAACTGAAATCTCTAAATGCAAAATTAGTCAAACCTTTTAGTTAATTTTACTTATATTAAATAAAGTAATTACTCTTTTTCTTTTCACTTGCCTAACATTCTATCTGAACGGAATTACAGAAACTAAGAGATGAGCTAAAACTGTTTTCTTTCATACTATTCAAGGTGTCTCTGCTACAGCTCCTAGTGGCAACGTAGCTAGTGATGCAATGTCCATTTTGGAAACAATAACTTCTCTTAACCAAGAAGCAAGTGCTGCCAGGGCTTCAACAGAGAATTCAAATCCCAAGAACAATGACAAAGTTGCAAAAAGACTCTCATCTCAGCAGAGTGTGGATGGTAGCACTGATAAAGAGAGAAATGCAGAGGACTTGCCAGACAGAGAGAAAGCAATTTGTGATCTTTCTGGAGAAGGGGCTGAAGCATTTGCAAAGTGTGAAGATTTAAATGAGCTTCCCTGCCAAAGTGAAGAAATAAAAAATTCAGCAAAGGATAGTAATAATTTGACTTTTACAAGTAAAGATACAAGTAAAGAAATTCAACAGGAAAATGAAGACCAAAAGAGTAAATTATTAGATAAATGTGACAAGAAACCAGACAGCAGTGAAAAAGGTGAAAGAAGAAAAGAAAAGAAGGAAAAACCTGACAAGAAGTCTGACCATTCAAAGAAAAGTGATGATACTACGAAGTCAAAAGAAGAAAAGCAAGCAAGAGAGTCGGAACCAGTGAAACAGTTAGTTCCAGAAAAAAATAGCAATAAACATAAAACAACTGAAAGCACTAAAGAAACTAAAGAAGGTATGGTGTGGGAAATGCTCTTCCTTAAAATATGGATATGGGGTTTTTAAGTGTATTCAGGAGTTGAATCAGAAGTACATTTGGAATGTAGGTTCTGTGCTAGTTCTGGGAAATTTGTCTAGTGAGCCACAGCTAGGTCTTGGTTCATCTCCCTTAACTGAGGTGCGCACATTAGGAATCAGAGAGCTTTGATTCCTCAAGTGTGTGATTGGTCATCTGCCTTACTATGGCAAGTTCTCTCAATGATTTCAGTCTGCATTTAAAGTTCCTAGTTGTACCTCAGGGTGAGTTTTGTTTTGAGTAAACCAGAGTTAGCCAAATAACATTTCATTAAGGTGTTACAAATTTATTTTTTTTTCTCCTATTTCTTGTTCTTAAGATAATTTTGTTTTCAGTGGCAAAATCACTGTTTTGGTAAGAAAAGTTTCTCAAATACAGTGTGCTGCATTACAGCCCTTTCTTTCTATTTTTTGCTTTGCCAGAAAATACATCAGTAGATTCAGATATGGATGTACTCAGTGACATCACTGTCAGTTCTGTCCATACCAGTGACCTTTCTTCCTTTGAAGAGGAGAGTGAAGAGGAGACTCTGATTTCTGACAGTACTGAAGAGGGGGAGATCACATCAGATGGTAAAATAATTAGATTGTTAAGTAGCAAGAAAGAATATGCAATGCTTTTGTTGAGTGCGTCATAGTATAAATTTGAGGTTTTGCAGTATGTTTTATTGTACTTTTTTATGAAAAAGAGTTTGAATGTGGAATGGGTAGTATTTGTCCAATTACGAAAGACAAGTAGTGGACATACTTGGAATATTTTTTTAAGAGCTTGGTATATTCTAAACATTATAAATCTTATTTGTACAACAGTATTTCATAGGCGACAAAAACACTTAACAGTGATGGATGTGTCACTTTCCTATGGGGTTTTTTCCCCTCCCTTCTGCCATGAATTTGGTATAACATTGGAGTGATCTGTTTGTGACCCCAGGGTAGTGGTTGTAGCTGACTTTGCAGGTCAGGTTGGATTTAGAGCTTTAAGATTGCAGGAATTTCTAAATTCTACCTGGCCACAGTAGAAGGAACAGGAATAGGTCTAGCTTTACGAGTTTGGAAACACCACATCTTTTCACTGACTGGGTTACCTTTTTGTGTTCTCCTTGTCTAGAGCAGACCTCAGACTCTGATTTCTGCGGATATGTGGCTTTTGCAGTTAATAAGACTTTCCACTTGATAATACAGAGTGTCTTAGTACCTGAATGAGTTGTCTGTAGTATGCTGTGAGCTTATTTTTTCTGCTTTAAGAATATTATTTAGAAGCACTGAATTACTTGCATATTCTCTGGCTTTGGTATTACCTTTAAACATGACAGATTGTGTTCAGTTATGACTAAATATTTGTGAAGTGAAAACAAGCCTTAAGTATATTTCAGGGATACAAATAATTTGTACAGTGTGGAGCACAAGTAGTTTTGCTCTATTTCTAATAATCCTGATAAAACTGAAATAGATTTATTTCTTTTTACTTACTTACATGACTATAAACAACAATTTCAGTAAGCCTATCTAGTTTTTACATACTGAAATACTGTACAAATTTTTTTTGGTGTGCGGAAGAAGCTTAATTTAATACATAGCAGAAATTATATTCTGACTTCTTAGGCGGTGTTAACTACTAAATACTGTATGCAAAAAGGCAACGTGGTTACAGGCAAGAGGGTAAGCCCAATTGTTGTATGCCAGTTTATTCTGGGGTTTGTATCTTGCAATTTTTTGGCTGAATGGTGTGCACAAACACATGAATCAGGTTTTCATGATCTAGCGATATTTTGATGTTAAAGGGTTTAATTTTTTTAACTGTTTATGTTTATAGAATAAATAATTGTTGATACGTTTTGGGCAGCTTTGCCTCTTCAAAAGTTATGTTGAAAGCATTGCCCTAATTTATCAATATATCTCTACACTTCACTAACCTTTCTTCAGATGAAGAGGAGAAAAAAAGTCAAAGTAAGACAAAGCCTCATGCTAATGAGATGAGTGATGGGAAAGCCAAGCCTGTTCGTCATGCTTATGTTCGCAAGCCTTTCTTGTACTCCAAATACTTCAGTGATTCTGATGATGAACGAACTGTAGAACAACGCCGTCAGTCCATTGTAAGTGGATTTTGTTGCTGCTCGCATTCTGGCGCCTCAAACTTTTCAGCACAAAAATTCCACTTCTTACTTCGTGGTGGTTTGTGAGGGGGAGACTTCTCGTCTCACTTCTTCTCCCTCCCCACCCCCCCTTGTGTTACAACTGCCCCTCCTTCAGACTTCCGCCAATATTGCATGATCTGCTCTCCAGCGAAGCACTCTGCTGGTTATAGTTTGAAGGCTTCTGGTGGTGAAAGCAGCGACACACTTTTCCATCTTTCCCCCCGGCTCTAAAATGAACAGTCTTTTGGTGTTGGCGGAGGATTTACTAATTACATGCAGTGTCTTCACAGAATCACAGCAATAGGTGGATTCTTTCTCAACTGGGTGGTTTGATAGGGAGAGTAAGAACTGCTGCACATATGAGAAACCTGGTCTTCAGTAGATTTAATGTATATAATGACAATTTGGGTGGAAAAAGTAGCCCATATCTACCTGTAGCCTGCCTTCAATGGGGTTTTGTGTAGTTCGGGCTTGTGTTGACTACTGCAGGTTACTTCATTACATCATCTCTTTACAAATGTAGTTCTTGCTGTCCATGAAATCAGTAGTTTGTAGCATGTCTGCAGCCATTGAGAATGGAAAGAGAGGTTTAAGCATGTTCACTATGTTCTGTGGAAGAAAGACCAGCACACAGAAGAGGGAGCAGCAGTTCTTTTAGATCTTTTTCCTTTGGCTAAATAGATTTTTTTTTT
>NW_009187982.1:0-7162 GCF_000690835.1 Fulmarus glacialis
CTGCTTGACCCAGGGCCTGAAGGACCCAGCTATGGAAAAGATCTCCTAGGTCATGATTTCGGCATCCCTCTTGCCCATGAGCCCCGCTGTGGCATCCTTTCGGGGTTGAGGGATGTGATGATGATAGAGCTCGGCAGGGCCATCTGCCAGCCTGCTGCCAGGACCTCTTCGCGCAGGGGTCTGTGGAGAAACTCGCCTCGGTTGAGGCTGTGGTGTGGGACAGGTCCTGCCTTCCCCAGATCCTATGGGGATGCCTGGCATGCAGGCTGTGTCCCGTTAAATTCCCGGGAGGGGAAGAGGTTTTGAGAAAGACCATCCGGCTCAGCTGTTGTCCGTTAGGGAAGGAAGGGCGAGATCCTGCCTCTTGAGTGATAGAAAGAGACAAGCCGATGCTGGGTGCTGATGCCCCAGGGTGATGATGGGGTCGCTTGGGATCTCGATCTTTTTCTTACAGCAGCATGCATGTGCCAGACCTCTGCTTCAGAGCCCTCGGGCTATAAAGGTTGGAGAAATTCTGAGCTAATCTTCCCTTCTGCTTTTTTTTTTTTTCTTTTCTTTTCTTTTTAAACAAAGCTTCTCAGGAAAGTGACCTTAAGGACTGTCTGATCAACATTTGTGCAGTCCTTGCGCCATAGCAATGTACACATGTATGGTTAATTATGAATAGCAACTCATGTGGAGAAAGGAAGTGTGTGAAAGGTATATCCCAACACACTGACTGCCTCGTTGTGTCTTGCTTAAATGGTTAAAACTGCCTAAAAGAAGGGGACTTGATTCTTGCTGACTTTCTGCCTTTGGGTAACAAGGTAAAGAATGGGGACTCATATTTGCTTGACAAACATCTGGCTCCTGTTTTCACTGTTGTACTGTGACTGTCTTAAAAGTCAAATTATTTTCTTGTGCTGTTCTTTGTGCCCAGCTGTCAGCATTTTCTGAGCTTGGGTGGTGGAAGTCAGTGCCGTTGTTTCATTTCGCCTTTTAATATTCTTTGTGCTGCAGTGTTTGCTTTTCAGATGCAGAGCAGGGATGTGTGCTTGTATGAACACCAACATTTTCAATTGTTTTTTCTCGAAAAAAATGTCATGTCCATGGTTTCCTCTCCTCCCCCAGCCATTTCCGGGCAGCCTGAGATTGCAAGATTGCGGTTTGGCCCAACAGAGGCACTTTAAAGTCCCGATCCTGCAGTCCAAGCTGAAACAATGAGCTCTGATAGCAGGATAAGTGGGAACAAAGAAGCAGAGAAAGGTCTGTAGGAAATGAGAGAGATAATCCTAAGCAATATATTGGGAGGAATAAACCGTGAGGGGGGATGGCTGGCAGGTGAGGATGCTGATGCTGCAGTAGAGGGCTTGGACCAGGGCTTTGAATGCACGCTCCTCTGTGCCACCAATTTCCCGTGTGACCTCTCGGCGAGCAACTCACTGTCCTGTTGTCTAAAATGGGAATAATGGTATTTTTTGCTGTCTCAAGAAGACTTGCAAAGGTCTCTAGGTGCCTGGCTCCCCTTGCTTGGGTCTCCGCAGGTTGCAGAAGCGGTCACCTGAGGTGCAGTGATGAAGGCAGGATAAGAGGGGTGAAAGGGAAGCAAAGCACATTGGGAACAGGTGGAGAGAGAAGGGCGGAGTGAATGGGAGGAGGGAGGAGAGGAAAAGACAACTGATGAAGCTTCAAAAGCCATGAAAGGAACTGTTAAAACAGCTATAGATTACCTTGCATGAGGTTTAATGCAAATTTTTAATACTGACGTTGCCTCTGGAATGTTGTGCCTGCAAGGGAGAGGTGCCTGCCTTACTCTCTGTAAGAGTGCTGTTTGCTCAGTCGAGAAGTGTTTGCTTTTGGCAGGCATGCAGACCTGGCTCCCTCAGGGAGCGCTGGTCCCATGTGCAAGACAGGAGGGAAGCCCACTATCCACCCTGCCCACCACACAGAAAAGCAGAGGCCTCCTACCCAGCACCCAGGAACTGCTGAGCTGTGCTCAGCAAGTCTGGTCGGAGGGGAGGCCGAGGTGCTCCCTTGTGCCATTAGGAGAGGTTTGAGCTGCCTCTCCCGTGGGGAGCAGCGGGAAGGGAGAAAAAGCCTGGGAGACTTGGGTGAGTGTGCTGCAATGGTGGGGGGAGTGCCCGGTGTCCTCCTCTTGATTTCCTGAGCTGGGACAGATCCAGGTAGTTGGGGAGAGAACTTCTGCCCTCCCTGTCATATTACGTGCTCCCTGTGAGGAACTGCTGGGATTAGTAGTGGTAGCTGCCTGAGCCAGAAGAGCCAGTGGCCCGTCAGTTTTGGCACCACAGAACTGCAGGAGTGCACTTTGCCTGGCCAAGCCACTGGAGATGGCCACAGCTTTGTCAGGGAGAGCCTCCCCAGTTTGGTCTTGGCCCAGCTAAATGCTCTTAGAGGTGGTTTAATGTGGTCTCTTGTGCTTCAGGAAAGTCTGTCTCTGAAAATATTTCAAAAGACAGCAGAAGTTTTAAGCCCTCTGGATGTGATGGAGAGGCTGATCACAGCAGGCTTGCAGGCTTGGCCCCTGTTTAACAGGTGGAGGCTGTTCCCAGTTGTGTTTGCAACAGGTCTGTGTGAAGTGAAATGCTGTATGGCACCTTCCTCCTGTAGCTCACCCAAGCACCCTGCAAACAGCCATTTATGGTTGCAGCAGCCTGGGAGACTGGTAGATAAACGAAACTAATTCCTACAAATAAAGAATGCTGGCAAAGCAGAGATGAACACCACGGAAATGCCTACGTATGATTGCTTACCTTGTACTTGTCTCAGGGCAAATGATTTCCACAGGTCTAAATGGAGCCAAAAGACTGATGTGGTAGTTTGTAGCCTTGACAATCTCTATGCCAGAGAGGGCTACCCTAAGAGTAATGACAAAAGCCAAGTCATGGGTACTGCACGTCTATTCCTTGTAGCTTGCCCTCCAGCCCATCATCTCGTTGCTGCTTCTCTGGGGCTTTGGTGGTTAATATGAGGGGAAGAGGACCTCAGTTTGCCATGTGAGTAGTGGAGGAGGCATGCGTCCTAAGGCTGAAGAGGGGTGAGGGAAAACTGTCCTGAGAAAGCTCAGTGTGCTATGCCACACTCCCTAAAAGCTCACAGGCCTTGGGTGTTTTCCCCATGGCTGACAAGTGCAGACTGCTTGGTATTTACATTTTTGCTGGTGGTGCACACTGAAGGAAATGCTGCTTTGGGGACAGTGCACATCTCTTCAAAAGCGTAGAGCTGCAAAGTGCAGTGAAGAAAGGAGCTTGTGCTTCCAAACAGTGGATAAGAGAGGGGTAGTAGGGACAAGAGAAGTGAAAGACGAGGTGAACAGGTGGGAAGAGCCCTGCTTACACTGCGTGGGAAGCTCTGTAGCTTGAATGTATGTTTTGTGTTTGTTGAGGAAAAAAACAGTGGCAGGGTAGCAAAGGGAGGGAAACCTGGAACTGTTCTAGCCTTCCAGGGCATGCACTCTTTCATCCATAAACTACAGGAGAAGGAGACAATATAAGCAGGAATAACTGCTCTGCGAAGTCTGCTCTTCTGGGCTTAGTCTGTCTTTCCTTACCTTCAAAGCTATCTATAAGTCGACATGACATATCTCTCTCGCTTCGCCAGGTTTCACCTCCCTGTTGCGTGTTCTTTGCCACTCCCAACACTTACATTGTTTTCCTGATAATTGGACAAACCTTTCAGGCAGACTTCCTACCCCCTTCCATTGTAATGTGTATCTTGGCTTTGCTTGCTCATGAACATTGGAAATGCTTGAAGGCATTTGGTTTTTTTGAACTGAGGAGCAAATAAAACACCTTCGCAGACCTCTATCAATCTATTTATACATCATCAAGATCACTGTACCTTATGGGAGGAGAAACACCCATTCTACTTGTTGCTGGTTCAGGCAGCGGTCATTAGATTGGGGTAAGGTAGATTAGGTGGAGGATGATCACTGGACAGCCTGTCTGCACTGTGCCTCAGGCTTTCTGGGCTTTGCCACAACATCAGCCTGCATTTGTGTATTACTTGCAGAGCAAGGAGATGGTTTCAGAGACTTTTTCCTCACAGCATAGCTGAAGCAGGGAGAGCTTTGCTGTCTTTTATTTTATGGGGAGATAAATAGCTCTCCTAATTTTCCAGCAACTCTTCACTTAGGGGTTTGGCTGGGACTTTGGGGTAAGTAAGTGCCATTCTCACAAGCATCCCAGACCAAAGGATTGGCTAATCATGGAAGGGAAAAATACCGCCCTTGTGGCGATGGTGTGGACTGGGGGGCTGGGTCTGTGTTGAGACTCTCTGCTAGAGACTTCCTTTGCATCTCAGGATGCAAACCGACCCCAGTCTTGAGCATCTCTGCTCTTGGAGAGGTGGTAAGGCGTCTGCCCAGGGATGTGGGCAGTCCAACACACTTGCACTGCAAGGACTCGCCGGGGGCTGGTTGCCTCCTGGCTCGCACAGCTCCTGAGGTCGTGAGGAGCTGGGAGAGCCGAACCTTGCAATGGGTGCTCCTAAGCAGAATGGGGTCCCTGGGGCAAACAAACACACAGTAGCTGCGAAATGCAGTGCTCCTCAGCTCGCTCTGAGTCTAGCTCTAAGCCCTGGCTGCTCCCAGCTGGTTTTACCGCCTGCTGACCCAGCTCTTTCTGTCTCTGAACTCTCTCTGAACTGGATGCATATCTTCTGCCCTACCCAGGTTCTGCTTCTGCCTCCTTTGCCTATTGCAGGCTGAGGGCCACGACCGCCCAAGCCCTGCTCGTGGTACGAGTGGGACCTCATGGAAGTCAGTGTGGGCTGATATAGGTGAATGGGTCAGAGCACAGCGCCGTCAAAGTCTGCAAAACACCCCCTTGGTCCTAAGGTGGCAAATTATATTCATTTTTCTTTTATAACATCCAGGAGCCTGGTCTTGAAGCAGGACGTGCCTGGTTTGTACAACGCCAAATGCGAGAAAGGCAGACTCAGCCCAGAAGAGTTTACAGTCGATGTCTCTGGCTGTAACACAGCAGCTCAACACCCATTCCTAAAGGGCCTGTAAGTACTCAGGTGCGATTGAGGGTGAAGGTTTTGCGGCAGTAGGAAGCAGCATACCAAGGGCACTCTTTGAAGAACAGTAGGGTGCAGAGGGGTGACACTGGCCTCAGGAGCCAGCGGTGCTGCAGGAGTATCTCTGGGTAGGACACGCTGTTGGTTGCATGGTCTTCTTACCAAGGTACTCAGGAAAAGCTGAAAATGTATATATTTACAGAATTGGTAACAAATTAGTTTTACACAACCCCAGGAGACAGCTTCCTGGAGAAACTTGGAGGGACGGTGTGGGCAAGCGGATGCTAATACAGCCTTTTCTGGCCCTGTTTCTTGGTGACTAAGTTTCATTCCTTTGGTGTGCTTTGCCCATCTCTGTTAGGTTTGTGTTGGCGAGAGCATTTCATTAGCATGCTGAATGCATTTACAGTGTGTGAAATGAGACAAGAAATATGTACGGATGTTTCTGTGGGTGAAAGCATTGCCTCTCAACATCATTGCAGGATTACTGAAGCATTTCCTGCTTCCCCCGTGCACAACCCAGAGATGTCTTTAACTTTTCCTATTCCTCTCTTATATAAATAAATGAAAATGGCATTTCTGCACACCCTTGACATGGTAGGTGGGTACCCGGAGCAAGCAGAGCATCATACTCTGCTGAAGGAGGGGATTGCTTCTTTTCCTGTTACCCCACTATTTTGTTATGTATTTACAAGTCTCTGGCATCCTTATCTCTCTCACTGTGCGCTCAGGCTGGGAACCTTGAGATAAACCTGAAAACGCTTTGTTATGTTGGCATTTGTGGCTTGTGGGTGGCAGGTTATGTAATGTGCTGGTTTGTATCAGCTGAGTTACAGTGATTAGGTATCAAGTGACTGTGGTTATTTTTGCTTTTAAAAGCAACAGAGAGCTATAGTGGGCTGCCCCAAAAGACAAATTTTGTTTGTTCCCTTTTGATTGTTGCTGACTGGCAGCAATTCTTTATGACTTGCCATATGTTTTGAACAGCATCCTCCTTTTCCCAGTGCTTCTGGCTCTGTACCTTTTCTCTGAAATGACTCAATACCCTAGTGCTGTGAAATGCAAGAGCATTGCTCTGGCTTATTATGTAGCTTGTGTATGGGCCCTTGAAATGCATCTGCATGCTCTAGTCTTAAAAAAGACATACAACTCTGTTAATGTGGTAATTTTGTCCTTCCTTACATTCATGTTGCTGGTGAAAGCAACTTCAGGAAGAGCCTGTAACTTTGCTTGAGAGGTGAAATTAAGATGCCCACATTAAATGAACCTTGAGCAAGCAGCAGCATGTTTGGTGAGCTGCCTGCTGTAATTGAAGTGTGTACATTAGAGGAATGGGAGCTTAATGGGTTGAGGGGGTGTAGTGGGGCAATGGTGATAAAAGCAGAGCAAACAGCTGACAGTCTGAGCAGATTTAGACATAAAAATGGGAATGGAGATAAGGGAGTAAGTCTGCATTGAGAGAAATCCTCAAGACACATCCTGTGGCAGTGCTAATGTGAAACCCTTTGCAGTTCTGCACCCTGACCCATGATAGCTGGCAGAGGGGTTTTTGCAATGCTGGTGTGGGACCGTGAGTCAAGAGGGACTGGAAAACCGCAGCATGGTGGGCTGACTCCATCTGGGGTCAGCTGCGAAGCTGAAAATGCGTTTTTATTAGCCTTGTGAATCCATTGCACCATGAGGGCTTTCTGTCACTGAAGGCCTTCTTGTGCAAGCCTTAAAAACAGAAGACAAACAGGTGTGTGTAGTTACCAACTGCCTCCTGGACGCAGTGTGCTTATTTGGGAAAACACTGTTGTCACCAGCTGGAATTGACTGCTCAGATTTGGCATCACTGGTCACGGCAGCAATGCAGAACAGAGCTGTGGAGAGGAAGGCTGGCTTTACGTCAAAGAAATTGTTTCTACATTTCCCACAGAGAATTTAGGTTATTTTTCCTATTGCTCTTGGCATTTTATTTTGGCTAAACTGCTGTGATGCTGCAAGGGATGCTGTCATTTGGGTTCCTCGTTCTCTTGTTCCCGGCTGCTGGTAGAGATACTGGTCTTAAATTGCACAGATGTCTTCCGGCTTGAAGACACAAACATCAGGGCCATCCTTGAAGAGGACAGGTTAACCCAAAGGCAACTGCTGAGAATGATAC
>NW_009187982.1:7189-12795 GCF_000690835.1 Fulmarus glacialis
TGCTTGGGGTTTCTCCTTTGGAAGGAAGTGAGGTTACATGTAGTTTTGTTCCTGGCACCCAAATAACACAGCAGGGAGTAAATGAGAAATGTGCAGGAGCTGAGTCCTGGTTTTAAACCATCCTCTGCCCACATGGGGATGTTGAAACATCTACAAGCATGTGTGGCATGTGCCAATGGACAGCGTTAAAAGGTGTTGCCATTTGGGGACATGGAGGAAAGGGACCCTTCTTTCCTGCTTTTGGTATTTTATCCGTCAGATGCAGGTGGCTCGCTCCTCCTGTGTGGGCTGGCAGGGGCCAGCAACGCCTCTGGTTCAGCCATTGCCCTCCTGCTCTCCTTCTAAGGGTGTGCTGGAGGGTACTTGTCCATGCTGTCCCACACCCATGCCTCGGCGTGGAGCCTGTCAGAAGAGGGTGCATAGCAGCAACATCTTTTCCTGGTCAATTCCTGGCAAGCTTGCACAGAGCTCGGCACCCTGTGAGGCCGTCCAGCCTAATGTGGGGTGCTTATTTTCCAAAAGGTCCAGCTCTGGCTGCACTGAGCTCTGGTGAAGACCTGGCCCCACCCAGGTCATTGTTGTACTCCTTGGGAGTGCTGTCCTTCCTCCTTGGTGTGAACCCAACCGGCCATGGTGAGAGGTGTGTGGGAGTATGTTCTCTAGGTGTTTCTTTTTAACCAGCTGAAATGAATATGTTTCTCTGAACTATGGACCTGGCTTCCCATCGAGACACTGGGCTCTGCATTAGTCATTCATTTAATATGCAATGATTTTGGATGTCATTTTCTGTTAGTGGTTGATAGAAGGGGACTCTGTATGGCACAGTGAATATTAAACACTGGACTGTTTTCCAAGAGAGTGAATCTGTAGCTGTGTCCCACTGACTTTGATAAGGTTCAGCACCAGTCCTACCCCAGCTCCATTGCAGAGCGCAGCACAGAGTAATGGTTATCTGGACAGCATTTTCGCATTTCCCCACCTCATCCTGGCGTGGAGTCCCCGTCCCTGCGCACTGCCTTGCTGCTCTACCTGGGGGAAAAGCCCCGTGCCACCTCCTTCTCTGCCCAACAGACAATGCTGAAATAGCTTGAAAAGGCTGCTGTTTCTTGACTGGGAGGCATGCTGGAAGGCGGAGGAGTTGTGGCAACCTGTTAATGAAGACAAGTGTTATGGTTAGTATTTGCTTTTATTGCGTAAATGAATCCTTTGTACCTTTCCAAAAGGGAAGGGTAAATAATAAGATCTGCCATCCTCTGACCTGAAAGAATTGTGTTAACTTGGCTTAGTCCAGCCACCACCAGAGAAAAGAGGAGAGTGGAGCACTGCTTAGCAGTAATTACCTTGCAGAGGAAACACGGGCTGTAACAGGAGGTGACATTACCTGCCTGCTCCCCTTCAGCCAAGACAGGAGCAGGGAACTCGGCTACAGCTGTGGCTCCCATGCTTGGGGTGCCAGAACTTGGGTGCTGTGCTGCCAGGGTCCAGCAGGGATGTGGCCCTGCCGCAGGTGAGGCAGCTGCCACCTGGAAGCAGTCCTTGACATTGCTGGTATGGGTCTCCTGGTACCAGAGCAACAGCCAACACCAGCTAAGGGGTGCAGCTGCATGTTGATGGGCTGCTGGAGGAAAAGGCAAGGGCAGCACTTCACAGAATAGTTGCAACTGCTATCAGCAGGAGCTCTGCGGGGAACAGAGCTGTGAAACGCTTTGTGTCTCTTGTGCGGGAGGAGAGGAATAGAAGTGAGATGGGTGGGGAAATCTAGTCCACTCTCATTGATAATTTCTTCTGATCTGTTACACCATGCTAAAGATTTGTATATGTGCTGGAGCTGACTGCCTTTTAAATTGATGTACTTAATACATTTTTTCATGCTCCCTGTCTGCGGTTCTCTCTGCTCCCAGGTCGGGGAAGAGACCTTATCTAATTGCTTTTCTGTCTTTTAAGGTTTACAATTCAGCCTCACTCGAGGCTATCTGTACAGACAGCACCAAATCTTGGCCTCATGGTTTTGTGCAAGTGTGGAGTGGCTTGGGGTACTGCAAGGGTGTTGTTTTCTACCCCTGCCAGGCGATGTGCACGGAAGACAGGACAGCTGACCTGTAGGGGCAAGCATGAGGCTGCCATGCCTTCTGCAGGATCTGGGGAGACTCACCTCAACTTCTTCAGCCTCTGCCGCCTAGGGCAGGGTGGGAGTCGGTGGCTGGGGCCCTGAGCAGTGTCTGGCCAGTGTTGCCTTTGCAGCCTGGGGCTGTCTTGTGAGGAATGGTGAGCTGGGGGCTGGCTGTGACACAGTGAGGTGCTTACTCTCTTCTGTGGGTCCTCACAGGGGGGAGAGAGCAGGGCAGCAGCCCAGAGAGACCATGGCTCCTGTGGTAGGATGTAGGAAGGCCAGGGGAGCTGAGAGGAGGAGGATGACAACGTGGGTGCTTTCTCCTCTGGAGCAAAGGGAAGGCTCATTGCTTTAAGGATCTGGATGAGGTAACTGAGCTTCAAATACAAGCAGGCTCTAGTGAAAGGCCATCATGTCTGAGTTGCCCTGGCACCACAAGGTGCCTTGCTGTCCTGTTGGGACCTCAGTGACCCCAGGAAATACCTGCCCTGCAGCAGGCTATAGGAGGGAGGAGGAGGCTGCTGCGTGGCGAAAGTAAAACGGGCACTGGAGCCGTGAGCCTCGCTTTTTTTCACTCCCTGTTTGTGTCTCTTGGCTGTGCTGGTGCCTGGAGGAACATTTATGGAGGAGGACAGAGCATGAGGAAATATTTGATCCGTTGTCAAAGGACTCACAGGGAGACATAGGACTCTCTATGTCTGCAGCACAGCAACAGAGCAGCATTTCTGAATTGCATGTGTTACAGGAACAGCCCTGGCATCTCAGAGGCTCATCCAGCGTGATCTTGCCTGGAGGACAAATGCTTCCTCAGGAGGTGGTGTATGCAATATCCTTACACCCCGTGCAGGATTTCACAGTGCCTACATGTCAAGAGCTGATCCTGTTTGTAACGCCTTGTCCTGACAGTACTCTGGGTGCTGGCACTCGAGCTTGGCTCCGCTCTGGGTGTGGCCGAATGCTATTCTTAGCTGATTGCTGTGGCCAGGATGGGAGCTGGTCATGTGCTTTGTGGAGATGAGGAGACAGCACGTGCATCCTTCTCCCTCCACGCTGCAGGCTTTGCTGAGGCAGCGTGCGTGGAATTGGTAATGATCCTGGGAAGGAGGCTGCCTTACCTTGTGCTTATGGGAAGTAGCAGGGAATTAGGGCTGCAGGTCTTGCAGTGTCACCTTGTGCAAAATACTTAATTAAAATACTCTGAAAACCACTCAAATTCTGTAGGTGTGTCTGAAAAGTCTCCCCCTCCACAACTCCAGGCTCTTTGTGCCTTGGTTTTTATGCACAGTGTGGATGGTGCTGCCTGTGTGCAGCAGCTTAACCCCTTATGCCAGTAACGACAGTATGAAAGGTTTGCAGCGCCTGCTGCCTGGCCGTTAGGAGCTTGATCTTGAGATGCTTTGGCACCTGCTGTGTGGATGCTCTTCCTGCTTTCAAAAGAGGGGGGCTGAGGTGGGTGGGTACCTTTGCCCTCTTTCTTTTGTTTTTACTTTGTTCTTTGTTTCTAGCAGGTATGGATGGGAAGAAATGCAGCGTGTGGATGTTTTTACCTCTTGTGTTTACCCTGTTCACATCAGCTGGATTGTGGATAGTGTAAGTTATCTCCTGCTGGTTATTTGGTAGAGCAAGGCTGGGGCAGTCGAAGTACCGCTCTGGTGTGGGCTGCATCTCAGAATGGAGAGTCTTTTGGGGATGCTCTGACCTTGAGTTACTGTGGGGCTGGGAAGGCACATAATAGGAGCAGAGGCCATGGTCTGTGCCAGTTCATGGCTTGGAGGATCACATTTTTATCTCTGAGTTTCTGTGCTCCCCAGGCCAAGTTTCTGACCTTGCCTTCTTCCTGGCACATGTTACTGGGAGCTACCTGAAAAGAGACAGACAAAAATGCAAAAATTCCCTTTCATCACGTTTTCTTTGAATGACTCAGTAGAGCTCTTGGAGAAGCACTTAGGCCGTGCTTTGGGGTGCGAACTCAAAATCCGCAGCATCCAGCACTGCACTGACAACCTGCCAGCGGCTTAATGCTGACACCTCACTTTCTCACTAACACTTCTTACCAAAATGCACACAAGACATGCATTTCCCTGAGCTTGGCTCTCTCCAAGCATGCAGGCAGATGACTGCAGCATGAATTTGAGAGCGATAAACATGTGATCAGCAGCTATGCTCAGCCTGAGAAGCAGTTATATTGTAGTATATGCCTTTGGCCATGGTCTCTGGATGTTGTTTTTCAGCAGCAAGGACAGCTTAAGCCATTTGTCTGACGCCTATTTCTTCCTGCTCTTCTTGTCCCATCCCCTCTGTTTGTATTAAAACAGCTTTTGCCCGGGGGGGGACCATGGTAAACCAGATTAATTAAATGATTCAGATTAAAAATGAAAATATTCCCCTGGTTGGTTATTTTTAAGGCAGCTCAGTTCAGTGACCCTGTTTGTCTACCTGACCATGGAAGATGGATGCAGCACGAGAGCAAAACTGCCTGCTTGAGCAGAGGGAAACACAGGCTGTCTCCAGCAGATCCTGCCAGTGGGCTTTAAGACACTTAATGTGGTGTTTGAGTGATATTTGGAATTGAAGCCAGGATGAGGTTTTACACTGTTTTCATCTTTTTCTTTCTTTTTTTTTTTGACAGGTACTTTATAGCAGTGGAAGATAACAAAATTCTCCCACTAAATGCACCAGATAGGTAAGAGCTGGTTGTGGGCTTTACGTTCAATTGCTTGTTTCTTTAAAATTGTAAAACAATGAAAGCTAAATGGGAAAGAAAATCTTGAGTCTTTGTTCCTATGTATTTATGTCTCTTAGGAAACCTGGTTCCAAAAGACCACCTTATATAAGGTAAGTGAATTATTTTCTTCCATTACTGTTCTGATTAATGTTATTTATGTGTCTTTGCCATTCTAGAGTTACAATGATACACGTTATATTTTCCAAGTATTGCAGGTGACGCACCTCCTGCAAGCTGCGTGTTTAGCCAAGTCATGAACATGGCGGCATTTCTAGGTAGGAACTACAAGGGGGATGTTTCTTTCTCTTAAGAAGTCACTGAAACATAAGTAATATCCCATACATATTTTTCTTGAATCTGATGATGTGAACTCATTTAAACTGTGATTACTACTGATTAAGACAGTATTATTTTGTCTTAATTTGTAGAAAGACACAATGAAGCTGGATGCATTTGAACATTATTGGGTTTTGATTTATTCTCATGTTTTTAATAGTCTCATCTTAGCCTTGAATCTGTGTGACTGTTTTTCATTGAGTGTGAGGGGAGCAGCCGGTGTGAAGAAGGGCAGGCAAACAAAAGACATGCGGCTTTTTGAAGCTAAGCTGTACTGTATGCTTTCATTGCTGCTTTTTCCCATTGCCAGAAGAAATATAACCAGGGAACCTCCAGACTGCAAATGTTTCATGGGAGATGTGATGGTAGATGGCTGTCTTGGCCATGGTGATCATGAAATGGTTGGGTTTAAAATTTTTGGTGTAATGAGAAAAA
>NW_009187983.1:0-24011 GCF_000690835.1 Fulmarus glacialis
TTCTATGATTCTATGATTCCATGATTCTAGTGACGATTGTACGATAAATGAGGCTGGCAGTGAAACTGTATATAATATCTGGCTGGTTTGATATGGCATAGCCATATATGCCTAAAGAAAACTAGCCAACATTGTCTTGACAGATGGATTAGTGTGAATCTTATTTCATGTCCATTGAACTTCCTATACTTGGAATCGTTTTTCCAGCAGCCGTAAGTAAATGGGAACAGTCCTAGTATAATAGGACTAGTAGTTGGAGATGGACTACTACAAATTTGTAATCACAATTCTGACTTCCCTTTATACAGAAACACTTCTGTTCCTTGCCAATCCCTCACACTCCTATTCAGTGGAAAGTAAAAAATGTAAAATATTTTCCAAATTGTGTTAGATTTTATCAAGAACCCAAGCCTTCTGTTCTATGAGAATTCTCTGATTTGGGAAAAACTGAATTGTTTTCTGAATGTTAATGACTTCAGGGAGAAATGGGGAATGCATACTATGGATTCTCTTATGTCCTCAAATATTGTAAAATGTATTTACTACATATATGTGGAACCGCAATAGTTGAGGTATCAGACATCTGGGGCTTGTCAAGGGCTCGTGTTTTATACATGTATTTAGAAGTTTTTTGTCATGCTTACTGCAGCAAACCACTCTGTAGTATGACCTATCTTCCTTTATGAGTTACGGGTGTCTTCTATAATTCCTAAAAAGATTTTAAAACTTGGGGAAGGTAGAGGAAATGGCAGCATTTTGTTCAGGTGTGGTATCTTATCATCCCTTGCCCCTTTGCTTAGACCAGAGGTAGATAGGTGCCTGAAAGCATAACACAATTGCAACCTTGATTTTTAAACTAGTCTTTAGAAAAATTGTCAATAATGTAAATGGCCAGAGTCACTTACTTTTACTTTCATCCAGAAGGGTTTGATTTAACATTTTGGCTAAAGCAGCAGAAGCTTCAAGCCCGCGTGGAATAAAGAGAGCATTTTCATTACCTATTTGAATTTTGGTCAAGGGTTCCATTATGAAGAAATATAAAGAGAAATATTGTGAAGAAATCACTCTTTCTACTACCACTTCCTTCCATTTCAAACTCCAACTCTTCATTCACTTTCATATTTACAGAACACAGCTGTGTTATTTTTTGTACCTCTTTGTAATGAACTTCTCTCACTCTAGCTTTCTTGGAGTGTCCTCTGATTCTTCCTGGAATTATTTCCAGCTTTTTGCTGACAGCTTTGCATCATTCTTATTCATAGAATGTGTTTGACTTTTGACATTATGGAATTCCTTTTGACCCTTTTTAGAAACATCTAGGGATTAAAGATTTAATCCCAAATGCCTTTTGAAGCATCTTTTGACTCTGTCCCACATATATCACACTCTCATCTTTATAAACCCTGGTGTATCTGTCAAGAAAAGGAAACAACTCCCTCTGTCCTACACCTCCACAATTTTCTCACTCTCTCATGATTCAGAAACAGCATGGATATGGATATATTTGTGTGAGGCTGACAGGAAGGTTGATAGGAAAGGAACTCTGGAGGTCAACTTCCCCCATAGAGGTAGGTCACGTGCCCTAGACCCCCTGACTGTCTTGGATACCCTCTGCTGGACCATCTCCACTTTCTCCACATCCCTCTTGAACTGGGGGCCCCCCAATTCTTGTACTAGGCACTAGAAACTATTGCAGATACATTTCACCAGTGCTGAGTAGATGGACTATAGCTTCCCTTGATCTGTTCCTCCTGATGCAACCTGCTATATGAATTGCTCTATTTGTAAGGGGAGTCCCCAGGGGCTTTGCAGCAGGATGATACCCAGGGGAAGTACTCCTAGACAGTAGCCCTATGTCCCTGATACTCCATCCCCAAGTCTGTTTCTTCTTCCCTAGTTGTCTCTTCAGTCTCTTCACCTCTGAACTTAATACTGCTCTTTTTTGGCAGACCCCAGCTGCAATTCCTTTCTGCCTCTGATTTTGTGGAGGTTATCTTCAGCTGAGGCCACAGGTTGTTTGAGGACTTCTTTTCAGAGGGTGAAAAGGTGTTGAAATGCTGACTATACTTTTGAAAATATAGCAAAAATAAAGTGACTGACTGCATTTTTTTTTGTTTCAATACCCATATCATAAGACAGAAAATTAAATTTTACATATGGATGGTCTGAGTTTTTTATCACTTGAAATTTTTACAGTGGGCTTGGACAGTTCGTATTGCTCTATCTCAACCAGAAGTCATCAAATGCATACAGGAACTGCTGGCTGAAATTCTGTGTCCAGTTTTATAAAAGCAGTTAGATGAACTGATAACAGTGCCTCTGGCCTTTAAAACTTGGGTAGAAGAGTTTGTCGTTAGAGAATATCACCCTACATATGTTTTTTTACACGTGGTTTGTTAACTCTGTGGGAGCTGGAGAAAAATAAGACTGAAACAGAATAGTCTTGCAGGAAAATAGGAAGAATATACTGCTTTTTATGTCTGTTGCTTTCTCAGATGGAAATAAAGCCAAATCCTGTGAAAAGGTGTAAGCTCCAAGGTATAAGTCTCCATGGAGTAATATGTGGATATCCGCTGCTCATATATCAGGCAAATTTAGACTGACTCTCTTTTGATACAGGAGGGGAAAATGGTGGGGAGGGGCAAAATTAATGCCATTAAATCACAAAACGTATAGCATTTCTTAATGCAATCAAGGGCATATTATAAAGGTTGATTATCACCTACTGAGTCTAAACTATCTAGGTTCCTTACATAGTTCAAGCCTGTTTTCAATCCTAAAAGATGGCTTGGAACCAGATACCAATATAAAGGATTTGAATTGCCCCTTGAGGAATCTGATTCTCATTCCATGTTTGTGGAGGAAAGGGGGAGACAAGTTTGAAGAGGCTAAAGAATATCTTTGTGAATACCCTCCCTCAAACCTCACCTTTCCAGACGTTTTCAAAACAGTTTTACATGGTTTTGGTACTCAAACTCAGAAAGGGAAAAGCAAGCACATGGGAAATAGATTTGGTAACAATAGTGTGATGGATCTGTACTCAAGAAGTCAGCCTATGTTCTGTGGCAGGACTGGGAAAAATTGTTGAAAATAAAGTTAATTTGAAATGATGTCTTTTTCTCTGCAGTGTGTACGTAAAGAGTTATTACACCAAAGGTTGAGGTTTCTTTTCCTTAATTTCAGGTAGACTACTTCCTTCACATGCATGGCTCAGTAGCAACTGCAGTCACATTTTTAAAACACTGTGTTCAAGAATATCAGCCTGTTATCCTGACTTCTGTTCCCAAAGCATTCAGGGACACTAATAATCCTAGCTGTCAGAAACCATGTCCCTCACAAATTGTGTGTAGGTCAGCACATCCTTCTAAAGTGAATGCTAAACAAACCAGCCCCAGCAGATTTGGTAAGCAGTATTGTCTTTCTTTAAGCCATCTAAAAGTGTCTTTTTTTGCAGGCCTGCACCTGGAGAGAATGGAGCTGAATAATGTCTTTCGGATCGATGATCATCAGGCTAAGCCTTCTAAACCCCTTGGTGAGAGAGGGTAGTCAGGGTCATCCAAAATAACTCAATCCAACAAGAATTCATGTGTCATGAGTAGTAGCTTTAAGGGAGCTCAGAAAGGTGTTTTGCTGAAAGATACTAATTATTATATGGTATTGTATTGTATTGTGCTGAGTTTCAAGTGCCTAGTTTTGGTCCACTCCAGTTCAAGATGGATGCTATGTAACAATAACTGTCTGGCAATAGTCATTCCCACTGTACCTGTGATTAATGTGCACACTCCACACTGATTATTCACAGGTTTGAGGTCCAGAGGGTGATAGAAATATTGTTCAAGGTTGGTATTGATTTTTCTTATCTTCACGTTATGAATTTCTTTCTGTCCCATGACTACTCCAGACATTCTTCTAAAAAGTTTTGAGCTGGACCAGTATTTCTATGGCCTCATGACAATATATTTCTATTGCTGTGTGTTTGGGAGGTAGGTCGAGAACAGTCCTCAGCAAACAGGACTGCTTTTGGTATGAGAGGCTGCAGGAACTGTGTTCACATGTATTTACGAGATCTCACTTTGAGCTCTATTTGCTCGATCTTTGGCTTCCCCTTACTTGGACAGCAGCAAGTAATTTCTGGAACACCCCAGCAGAACATGAGCTGCTTTATTTAACTGGTTGGAGCAGGCCACTATTGTTGCAGGTGACTTGTGCCTGAGCATCACAAGATGATATTGAAAAGAACATGACTACTTGACACTAACTGAATTTCAGTGTATTCATAGTTACCAGGAGTGAGCACATCAGACTGCAGTGATTTTATGAACCAAAGTCTTCTCTTGCCCATTTGAATGTTCTTAAGTCTTTATGCCTAACACATAGTTAGTTTAGCTGAACATGGTATGAACTCACAGTACACCAGCAGGCCCACAGGATGCAGTTCTTACTGTCAGCATGGGCATCCTTTTTACATTAGCTTAACTAAAGTAAGTCTCTAGTGTGACATTAACAGTAGGAAGAAGCTTCTGTATGTGCTCAGGCTGCAGGCAATGTATACATTTATAATAATCAAATGCTGAATGAACAGAGAGTTCCTCTGTACCCTGAGATTTTGGGTTACTGTGAACTGAGGCTGTGGATCCCCCAGTGCAAACTGCCTCAAACGTTAAGTCACCTCTTTCCCAATTAGCAACCATGTATTTTTATAACAAGTTTTGTGATTTATATAATAAATTTGTATAATGAATATATTTTTCATTTTATTATTTATATCTTTTTAATGAAATACTTCATAAAAATTAATGGTTTTCCTGGAACATCACCTGTTTTTAATAATTTTAAGATGTCAAGAAATACACGTCATGGACATTTTAGGTATGAGTTGCAACAGCAACCAATGGAATCAAGCATACATTGTCAGTTATGCAGTATCCTAGTCTTTTGCAGACCTACCAGTGACTAGCTACCCCCGTACTTCTCCTACCTCACCTCTTTCACATCCATATCTTGCTTGTCATGTACCTCATTGCTATGTCTTGCAGAGTGTCTGACCCAGGACTATTCTCTTTTTGTTTTCTATTGAGTCTCCCTGGCAGAACCACTCATTTGTTTTCTTGTCTGTATCTGCTATTCTCAACCTACATGTTATTATATTCATCTTCACTTAGTTGCGAGTTTTTTTTCCTCTTTTTTTTTTTTTTTTTTAAGAGCCTCTGTGCTTCTAATCCATAAGTCACTACAGGAAAGACATACTGATTGAAAACCTCTCTCTCCAGGCAAAATGGTAAATTGCTTTTCATTATATGATTCAGATTTCGTGAAGTCTTCAATTTCACCTAGGTCCACTTCTATTGACCAAAACACAAAGACGACCAAAGCCAAATAAAGACAAAACAAAAATACCTTTTAAGGATAATGCTGAAAGTAAATATTTTAGTTTGCATATCTTTAAGTGCAATTTACTGCAGGAGTGCAAAACTGTGATTTTTAGAGGCTGAGTCTAGACGTATTTATTGCTAAAAGCACCCTGGTGATTTACTGGTAGGGCAAAGAAAAATGCAGGACAATTTCAGCAGCAGTACCTTGCATAGCGGCAGGAAGGATTCTGTCTAGCCTGGTGTTCACAGTTTTGCTTGCAGCAGTCTAGGAGTAGCTGGCTGTGGGATGCCTGATGCTCTTTTTTGTAAAACTTGACTGTGATGAAGAACCCCAGTGACAATCTACCAGAATCTGGCTTTCTGGAGCTACTTGTGGAGCAAAATTTTTCCCTTATAAAGATGTGTGTCTCCTTTTCTTCTATTGATCATGCACTAATGAATTTCTTGCGAAAGACTAACTCGCTTGTTATGGACAAACTTGAAGTTTGATTTTACAGAAGAAAAGTGATTTATTTCTTAGTCATTGAAAACCCCACTTATAATAAATGCATCTGTTCTTCATTCACTAGCTTACAAAGGGTATGGAACAGCTTTTCACACAAAAATAATGAAATTGCTGTCAGATATGGAAGGGCTAAAAAAGCATATTTTAGTTTCTTCCCCAATGTCTTTCTGCAAAGACACACACACACTCAGAAACACACACACATATAAAGATCAGAGTCAAGCCTCCAGCAACAGTGGAAGTTAATTTTCTTTGCTTCATTGTCTTTTTTCTTTTTTTTTTTTTTTTTAAATTTACTGCAATTCCTGAGCACTTATTCTGTCTAAAAGAGTTATGGAAGCTCCAGGCAGAGAATAATTTCATAGCTTATCTGGGGATTGCCACATTTCACACACATATTGTACATTGTCTCATGTCCTCATACTTGTACCAATCTGTTAGGATGGCATAGTTTCAAGTTGGTCAGACTTGCCCTAGGGAATTAAAGAGTCTGCCAAGATTGGTATGAAGCAAGGAACAGCATACTAGTGAAAATTTCCCCTCCTCAGAACATCTCATATCTGCAGTATTGGTGTGCTGGAAGCATGTTGGGTTAAGTTCCGCTCTGTGGTCCGTCTGCAGAACTGGAGGAGCACATTATATATTCCCTTCAGACTTTTCAGATGATACATGCACTGATCCGGCCTCTCAAGAACCTCAAATTGAGCTGAAATAATTTCAACCCGGCATATCACAAGTTGTGATTCAAATAAAGATATCTCAAATGTGCAGAAGTTCAGGTGAAAAACCGTTTTTGTCTCTCTTTGCTCAAGCTCTTGAAAACATAACCAGTTGAGGGCTGAGTGATTGTATTCAGGGTCAGACTCTACATGATCTTTTTCATACTTATTACAGGTTCATGGGTTGTAAGAAGCCTAATATTTGACACTCGAAGTAACAGCTTTGCTGTGCAGGAGGTGTTATTTTTCCGTCTTCTGGCTTTTAAAGACAGACTGAATGCATATAATAAAAGATTAGATGTGTATCTGTGACATAATGTATATAGGAAACACTGCAGTTATGAAAACCTTATGACTAGTTGTTAAAAATCAATCTAGTCTTCTTAAGTGTGGGGAAATGCTAAAGACCTAACTACAGGTAATATAAATTCTTTTTTTGGTGTTCCCTGAAAGGGCAGCTTGTAGAAAAGTTCCAAGCAAGACTGAAATTCTCAATGTTTCTGGAAAGTTTTGTAAAGTGTTTGGGACATCGATACTGATAGCTAGAGTTCAGCTTCTGTCTCTTGCCAACGACCTGTCTTTACCAGTCTTCCTGTAAAAGAGGAAAAGAAAACAAATGCATATATGTGTCTTCCTGACTTACATGAAAGAACTATATGCATATATAGAATGATAGAAGAAATTTAGTTACTTTACTTACACATCAGATGTGTAAATCTATGTTTACACTAGCATGGATAAAAACCTAGCTAGACTTTTTTTTGCTTTGCTTACAGTGGTATGAATAAGAATCTGATGAGGCCCATGGATTTATTCCAGATTTATGGTGGTATAACAAAGAACAAAACCTGGCCTAAGTTGCTTATCTCTTCAAGTAAGGTGATTTACCTGCACTTAAAGTAATTTCATTTGTAATCTTTCTTTTTTATTTGGGAGTAAATCTATATTGTTCACATGTAAGAGAGAAGGATTTTCCAGTACCCAGGAACTTGAAACTGTCAGGTTATGCATGTCTCCAAGAATACTCTGCTGAAGTACAATCCCCTGAGCAGTGTATTTCAGAGAATACAGTAGCAGATGTCACATCCCCTGCTGACCAGAGCAGACGCTGCTGCTCCCCTGATTGAGTGGGTTCCAAATTTTGCATGCCTATACCTGCATCTTGCATGTGGGAATTAATCCTCAACCTGACTATATTAGAGCTGACAGCCTTCCAGGCCCCTCCAGCTGTCACCAAAATAAATTCTCCACAAGCCTTTCTGCCTGTCCAGAATTCCTTAGGCGATAGGGGATGCATTTTTCTGGTTCGTGTCTATCTACAGTGACACAGATCACAACGTGGCTGCAATAAAGCTGAAGTATTCCCTGGCAAGAAGAACTCACTGGCTTATCTTTTTCTCATCCAGGTTAATTCAGTTTTCATGAGGTTTGACTCTGATGCTGTGGTTGTGTAGCATGAAGCTAAAAAGCCTGCCAGCTTCACAAATAGATGCTGCAGGTTGCAGGAGGAGTTGTCAATCAAGGTTGGTGACTGGTGTTTCATAAAACCTTCACAACCTGGAGAGAACTGTGGGTTGATTTTACTTTGATGTGGAAGTGGGACTAACTAGCATACCACTGTCTCTCAGATTGCAGAGAGGGCAGATAGACATCTGGGACACAAAAGGAACTGCTGAGACGAGGCATCCCTTTGAAATGGTGGTAAACTTTACAAGAGTTGCTCCTTGAGCTAGGAAATCAATGAATTGTAATAATTTGGTTTCTGATCACTGTAAAATTCCTTTGATGACTTGAATGGCTAAAGGTTTTTTGGAGAGGCTCTTGAGACAAAAAGGCAATTTTAGCAGCCTTACTTAAGTCCTCCTATCTCTTTCCAATCTATTTTAGACTCTGTTTTTCTCTTACAGTCCCCTCAATAGTATCAGTACTTTTCCTCAGGCAGCAGACCAGCAAATAAGAGTCCACAACAAAGCCCTTAGTGTTTTCATCATTCTTAATTCTTCAGAAAGGAGGATGGGTTATTTAACTCCTTTTTTTCTGCTAAATGGCTGAGACAGTTCACTTTGTTTTCTCATCCTTCTTGTGTCTAGATAATCAGTACCACTGTCAAGAAGGTATGGCAGGAAGGTCAATGGCAGAGGTAGAACCATCAATTTTCTTCTACACATCACAGAGAAGCAACGGTGCCAGGCAAAAGGTAACATGCACTCTTCATCAGTCTTAGGCCTGAGAGAGGGATGGAGGAGTAGAGACTTCACTTCTCCCATGCTTTAGAATAAGGACTAGCACTAACATGATCTTCATGCTGGAGTGCAGCAATGGTATCCGGTCATCTCTCCTTCAGGTTCAGAAGAATGAGGGTGCACAATGGTAGGATATGCTTGTGTAGGGATTTGTTTCCCTTCTCTGATCAAAGGGAATTACAATGTGGCTAATTGCCTCACTTCTACATGGGCCTGCAGAGGAAGAAGGAGATGAAGTTAGGCTGGTCCCTACACTGAGGACAGGAATTTAGAGCTGGTGGAGAAAGAACTTCAGCACAGGTGGAGAAGGACACGTTGACAGATTCCTCTTGAACTTACTTCTGGCTTAGGCTGTATTCCTGGTGGAGTTTGAGTATAGGATGGCAGTAATGCACAGCTCCTCAGGAGCTGTGAGAAAGAATGCGTTTCTGGAAAAATGAACAAGCAACGTCCTGCCAATGGACAGTTATGTTGCTGTTGGGCCATCCCCTCTGTATGATACTGCTTCCACCTTGGCCTTCCCTTATCTGCTCCGGCCTGGCATCCTGCTATGAAATGAAAAAAACACTTTGTGCTCTCTTCTGCTGTCAGACAAGGGAAAGAAAGGCCAAGCAGCTGACATGTTTGTATGCCTAAGTGACTGGTGGACACAGCATCACCTGAAATGCACACTTGCTCCATCCCAGAAGATATTTTTCTTAAGAACAGGCTCAAGCAAAAACTTTCTCTGCCCAGCCTTCGCATTTCCCACTGCAGTCTAACTGCTCGCCCTCGGCTGCTGTCAGCGGGCAGCGAGCGGCTGCAGCGGGCCCAGGGCAGGAGTCATGCTGTGAAGCCATTGACACCACCAAGTGGGGGGACAATAGGAGGTGGGCTCGCCCTCCCCCACAGAAAGAAGAAAACAAGTAAAATGAATTAATGTGTTATTACCTCCATTTTAGGTAATCCAATAGTCAGTTATGGCTAATAACAGTTATTGTGTTAAAATAATATTCCTAAATGTTCATCATCTGTATTTGAAAGTAAATATACCACTATCCTGAAATATCATTCATACAGGTTTTTATCATTAACTTTTAATAAGTGGTTAGCATTTTTTAGAAGAGATGTTTTGGAAGAATGGAGAATATTTTAATTATTCACTTTGACTGTAAAAAGATATTTTTCTTACTGAACAATTTAATGAATGCTAAAACCAGTCATCTAGCTACAGGTCACAAAACTTGAAAGGCAACATGGAAGTTTGATAAAAGTTGTAAGTGTATAAATATTTACCCTATTAAAGACTAAAATCAATATCTAAGTCACAGCTACAAGTCACAAGTAGTCAAAACACAGTCATTAAAGAAAGATAAATGTGTTCTATTGTCTTTGGTCCGTGATAAAGTCAAATGTGGACACAAGCTGACAAGCATTTCCTGATACAGCAGCTGGTATAGCAACAGCTGCTTAATTACCCAAAATACATACTTGCATTCAGACAGGTTTCCTCAAATAATCTCACTTGCTCGATATTTTTGCCTGTTCCATGGAAGAGGTCTTCAAGCAGTGTGTGAGCTGCAGCCTGTTAAATTCCAAATATTATCTTAGTTCCATCCTTGCAGAACTGAAATGGCTTGAAGGTGTGACAGCTGCAGGAGCTGGTAGTTTTTGGTCTTGTTAGAAGGATTGTAACCAAGCTAGGATGTTAATAAGGTGGCAGTGGATGGATGGACAACCAGGTAGGTAAACAAATGGTTGGGTGGTTGGGCTCAGAGGGGTTGTGGGTTTAGAGGCAGATAAATGAAGTTGTCAAAGATGCAAGGTGGTGCATTCTCATCAGGTTTGCAGATGACACCAAACTGGGGCAACCAGTTGGTATGTCCAAGCAGGACCACCATGCAGAGAGGCAGGAGAGATGGGCCAACAGCAGTGTGCAGCAGAGACGTCCAACAGTATCTTGGGCTGTATCAGGAGCACAGCCAGCAGATTGAGAGAAGGGTACTTGTTAGATCACATTTAGGATACTATGTCCAGTTTTGGGCTCGCCAGCACTGATAAACTGGACTGAGTGCAGGGTATGTCTGCCAAGATGGTTGGGGTCTGGAGCACTTGTGTTGGGGGCAGGGGAAGTGAGGGAACTGGGCTTGTTCAGCCTGGAGAAGAGGTGGCTTGGGGGCAGGACACACCTAACAGCCATTCCAGGTCATTCCAACCTGGATCTTCCTATGATCTTATGATTAGCCTCTGATCCTGTGACTGGGTAATCAGAGTCAGATTTGCTCCTTTATCCTTATTTTTCAGAAGGGATCAGAGGGAAAGACAGACAGCAAGCTTCCCCGTAGCCACTTATTTTCTTGAATTTCTTGTAAAACATCTGCATTTTTTTTTTTTTTTTAAATTAGTAACCTTTGGTTGATCCCTTTTATTCTAAATTATTCCAGTTAGAGAACATATCTTGTGAAAAAAATTCTTTAGGGACTAGCTTTAGGAAACTACACTTCTCCATAAAATCCTCTGCTTATGTCTTTCCTTGCTGATACAATAGCTGTGGCACATAGCTGGCCAAGACTGAAAGCAAATGCTGTGATCTTGAACTTTCAAAACAGTAAAAACATAAATGACCTGAGAGTCCATGATTTTGTAGCCAAGTACCTACCAGCTAATACTCAACACAAAATATGCTATTGATTCGGTAGCTGCAGTGAGCTCTCTGGTGTCTTCAGATTGTTGGAGTTTCCAAAGCACTTTGTGATTTTAGGTGGACTGAAAATGGAACAAGAGGTCTTCATACCTGGTTCTGTAACAGAGGTCACAACCTGCTAACCAGAGGCAAAAACTGGACCCTGTCTTTGAAACTGGTGATGAAGAAAGGACACTTTCTTTCTAGGTTTTGGAGATCTGTTATGCTGAGTTCTTAAGATCTGAAGTTGTGATGCATGCTACAAAGGTTGTCATCCTCGAATAGGTTTCTTCATTAAAATAGGGGACCTCTTGTTATCCAAACATTAATTGCTGGGAAGAGGATGATCTTGCTTTCCCCTACCAAAATTAATCAATTTCTTTATTGCTGTCCCAGTTTTAGAAGAAATAGGGTCTTAAGTGGCAACAATAAATTAAAAAAAAAAATCTATTTTAACTCTTTTTTTAATTCAATACACATATCTTTGTAATCAGCTTTTTTAGAAAATAAAATTTCCATATAAATTCGGAGGTCAAACATGAATATTCTCTTTTCGCTTTAAATATATGTAAATGTTGTAATACCTTTTAGTCAGTTGGCTAATTCCCCCCAAAAGATAGTCATCAGGTTATAACCAAAGGATGGTGCTGAGGCAGATGATTCTGACCCTTTATTTTTTTGAAATTATGTATGATGGAATTATGTAGCATTATTTCGGACTAGGAATTAAGTGTGGGTGTTTTTTGGCTTTGCAGGCCTAACAGAGAAAAATGTATTCTCCTCTTTTAGAATGCTGTTAAACGTTTATAATTTTCTCTCATTTTCTTAGTTATGAGATAATGGAAATATTCTTTTTTTTTATATAGTTTTCTACATAGTACCTGAAAGCCACCATTTACAACGCAGTAGGCTATAAAACAGAACTCTTTTCCCTCCTTTCTCATGTTATGATTGTTGTTTTCTTTTTTATGGTGTAACAGGTTAACTTTTCTACTTCTGAGTAAGCTCCCTTGGGAATTGATCAGGTTTTTTTGTGGCATCTCAAGCCCAAATTGATTTGTTAAGGGAGTGGTTGAGAGACCATTCTAATGTTTCTGTGGCAAAAATAGTGTGTATATTTGTTCTCAGAAAGCATGGCTTGAATCTACCCACTGACAAGTACTGACTTCATCTGCTCTGAAGGTGGGAGTGTCTTTCCCTCTTTGCATAATTATCTGCTGCTCAGAAGCCAGCATGAGAAAGCTGGAAATCTTCCCTGTCCTACTCATCTTAGAAAGGTTTGAACCACCACCTTCTAACTTTCAGGAAAAGGCTGGAAGTTAAGGGATCAGACAGTATCCCTGGTAAACACACTTGTCATCTTCTCAGTTCAAGTCTGGCCTTTGTGTCACCAGAAATATGAACACCAGAAGGCCAGAAGAACACAAAAAAGAAGTAGCTTGACTGTTGCCCAATAGTTAGGAGAATCTCTTCAAGTGAGAAAGCAAGACTATAGTGCCAGGTCAGTATGGCAAGCATTCGTATTCTACATCAGACATTTGTGGCTGAAATCTAATAGCAACTCAAAGCATAACACTATAATTTTCCTGGCTCCATGACGCCTGCATGCCTGGCTGACCCATATACAATCCTCCAGAATGTGGTTTTTCACAGTCTACTGATACTTGGCAGATTAGATTGTCCTGGGTTGTGTATCCTTTACCTCTCAGGAGGATAAGAATCCAGATAACCCACATCCAGAATTCAGAGATCTAACACTAAAATTATAGAGAAGATGAATCCTCTACTTGAACAGACGTAAGTGTTCAGAAGAGGAGCAGGCAAGGTGGATTCTGAGTAAGGAGTGGCAATGTGTGATAGTGAGGATACATATGACATTCATATCAAGATGGCAAACCTGACATAAGACCCATAACCCGATGCCTCTCTGGAGTGATAGCTGGAGGCTGGATATCCCAGAGTGTCTCGGAAAATTTTCCCCTGGAGCTGGATTCACCTGTCTAAACACAAGTGTCTAGTATCATTTTAGGTGGGAGGTGGGGTACCTGCTTGGACCAGAAAGATATAGGTCTCCCTTAAGTGCCTTTCATATCTGCAATCCCCATGCAAATGTTTCAAAAGCTATAGGGCATCTCATATTAACTGCATCCTTCCTCCGTTAATGGGTAAGCTGAATTGGTCTTTAGGCTCTATTGACTGTATTGACCTGTTCTCCACTGATTATAATGGGAGCTTAGACATTAGCTCACATGTTGATGACTAAATCTGGCTAAATCTGATGCTTAATTTAGAAGAATTTTATTGCCCTCAGGGGGCTTTTAAATTCTCTATGCAATCAATGGAAGGATGTCAGTACTTTAGAGAACTGGCTGGATCTAGCTGGGCTTCAAAGGTGCCTCCCTTTTTCTTTATGCTACAGAAAGAACATAGACAGCTATGATAGGCAGATTTAGATTGCCCTGCAGAGTTCTGTGCTTGAAATATTGGCAAGAAAGTGTTTTAGTTAGAATTCTAAATTAAATAGAATGGATTCTACCTATCTGTCTTTAAAAACCATAGTTAATTCTTGCTTGATTTAGAACCTAATTACTAAAAACAGAGTTCTGAAAATCTTTTCCTAATACACAGTTCTTGAGAAGAGCAGGAAATAAAGTGGTTAGGTCCAAGGAGACACCAAGTAAGAAATTGAACATACATACTAATCAATTCCAGTTTCTTTTTTATACTATGAGGTCATTCAGGCATCACCTTTTGCAATTTCCTGAGTCAACAGCCTAGGGACATAATGCAATAAATCATTGAATTGATGATGGGAAAAAACACTAGCTTGTTGCTGTTCTTAAAATTGGATTCTGAGAATCAGATTTTTAAAAGTTTTTCAACTCCTAAGGGTTTGATCCACAAAAGGACATAGATTTTTTGATAGTCAGCATTGCATCATTTAAGGTTTAGATGCCTGTTTCCTAAGGTTGACTGCATATGTTGAACAAGGCACATTGTCTGCTTGTACAATGCATGCAAAGAAGTAGACATCTCCAGCTGGGCTTCCCAATAGCTGCCTAAGCTATACAACAAGAAAACACTGAGACTAGAGCTGTTTCTTAAATCCCACCTCTCCTGAACTGCAGGTGCTTAACTTTTAATCACAGGGATGAACAGTCATGAGCAGCAGCTCCCAACCCCTTCCCTGGCTCAGGTGACCATTCTGTGTTTTAAAGAAGAGAGTCAGCAAATGAGTGGACGTCACTCTTTGAACACACAGCCGGAGGAAGGGGGGTTACAAAAACTGAAAAAAATCTCAGAATTCAGCAAACTTTCAGGATGTGGGAAACAACTACTATTCAGTCTGAAAAGGATTCACATAGTCCTTGCTCACTTTCTGACTGTAAAACCCCACCAATGGGCTGTAGATAATTCTCTACCAGTCTTGCTGTAGCAGTGCTACTTAAGAAAGAAGGTCTATATTCACAGCACCAGAGAGAAGGAGCAACAGAAAATAAATTACTAAAGTCCCCTCGTCAAGACAATTACTTAAGAGAAATTGCCTGGTGCACATTTCTTGCTGAAAGAGATGGTCATGTATTTTCCATTAAATGGCTAGATAAAAAAGTTAAAATGCAAGTATTTTTGAGTTTTCTTTTTTTTTTTTTTCCCCCCATTACTGAATGAAAAAGCATTTTAGAAGGTTTGTGGTTGAGCTTTTCCTTTTTCTGCAGGGATCAAACAGAATGCTTTAATCAGTTCAGGATTTACTGAGAATTATTTAAGAACTTTAGCAGACCTGTAAAAGCTGTAAAGGAGACAAGGATGGTAGAAATCAGGGAAAGGCTTCCACATGAGGACTAACTGGGTGTGGGTTTGTAATCCTGAAAAAAGGTAACTGTGGGGCCTATAGCAGAATCCTGGATAGTCAAGAGAGGAAGTTGAACTGGTAAAAGTTATTAACTGTTCCTTATAAGAAATAATCAGGTATCAAACAAAACTAGTTCAGAACAAACAAGAGGAGCAGTACTGTAGTGTATTTAATCTGAGTAACTCACTGCTGCAGGATGGTCCAATGCAGCCTATCTAAGAGACAATTTTGTCAAAACCAGATAAATGGCTCTTTCGTTACCTTACAATTGTAATTAACGACAGAACATTTCAGTAGGAGTGCTAGGGCTAGTAGTCACGTCTAACATATCAGCAATTGAATTTTTCTTAGTGAGGCCTCTTTTGCTTTCCTTGCAAAGAAAGATGTTTCTAGAAAAGTAAGTAGAAAAGATTACAGCATTACACTGGTTGAGACCTGGCTCGAAATGAATCACAGCTCCCCAAACACATATTCAACAGGGTACCTCTCTGTTAACTTCCCTCAGCACATGAGAATGGGCTTGATTGCACAAGAGTGCCCTGTAAGACTTTTCGATAGAGGGAAATAATGTTTGCTCATACAAATTGCTTCTTGTGGCTTATCCAGAGATACAGCACAGCCTTGAGCTGATGCCTGAGGAACTGAAAGTCTACTATCAATACACAATGTCTCCATCTGCTGATTGCTAACCGAGATTTCCATACCCTTTTGCATAACCCGATGAAAAGCACACTGCTGATGCTGTGACAGATGGATGCCTGCTTCCAAGCGGGAAGCAGACCTTTTGTTAAATCTGGTCTCTAAGTACAGCATTGCCTAGCAACTATGGGAAACGAAGGCAAGCCAAAGCATCAGAGAACATTTCACCTGGTGCAGCTCGGGGCTTGGGGTTTTTTGTTTGGTTGGGGTTTTGTTTGTTTTTAAAAGAAACTATCCAGTTTAATCCTCTGTAAAACAATATTAGGTGATTTATGTCTTTTCATCATAGAAGCAAATGATGTTCTTACAAGAGGAGTGTCAGGACAACATTTCCCAGAAAAGAGCACTGTTTCACTTATTATGAAGAAATTCAGACCCAGTAGTGAATGAAATGGAAAAGACCCTTATCTGTTTGTGTCTTTTGTTACAGCTTTGTCCTAAATCTTATCATAAGGAGTCTTTAGCACTACATATATGCCAACATTAAGCCCATGGCACTCCAAAGGTGCATCAGCATGACAGCACTGCTGTTCTTCCTCTTGTCCCTTGTAGCAGCACTTAGTCTCTCTTTCCTTCTTCTTCTTCTTTGCAAGAGGTATTGCAGAGTATGAGCTGAAGTTCAGTAATGACTAATTCAGAGTTTGCCTCCCCAGAAGATTCTGGGTTAAATAACATCACATTGGCAAAAGTCCATGTAGCAAATAACTTTGTTAGCACTTTTATACCAGCAACACCAAACGCCCTTACACAGCCTTGGATGTGAAATCATGGATATCTTGAACTGCTGTCTGAGTGATCTATGGCTGCTCAGCTAGATTTCCTGTATGCACTGCTTCCCTATACTGAAAAGTCCAGGCCATATTTTGTTTAGCATTGACTTGCCAGAAAAAAATCTTTCTCTATATATGCATGTAAGAGGAAGACAGAGATAGAGGAACTGTTTATGGTCTTATATGATTACTAATGTATATTTAAACTGTTGAGAAAATGAGGTCTTTCCCAAAAAAGCATTTGCTTTTTCTATATAAGTCTAGGGAATTGGATCAAGGTAAACTCTAAGCTGAGCTCAACTGCCTCAATATACTCTAGTGCCAGCTTCAGCAACGTTGGTTAGCTGAGCCCTCAAGCACCTGAACCTTTCTGTAACTGCAGCTGGAGGCCAGGTGAAGGCACGTCGAGTGGCACCAGGCCGCCCTGGCAGGCAAATGCAGAGCCCCCTGTCATCTCTGTGACTAGTTTAATGTAGGGAGTTCTGACTTAATTTTTAATTGCATATAATACAATGCTGAACATCTCAGTGTGCTACCAACATTTAAGCCAGTGCATACAAGTTTGTACTTTCCTGCTGGGTTCAGTCTGACTTGCACCATTTCAGAGACATTGAGCAGCAAACTGTAAGAAAATGCAGCATCTTGCTTACGGAAAACAAACTCTGCTTTAATATGAAGCAGTCAAATCAGTAGGCAAATACACTGGGTTTCAGCACGTTCTTAATATTTCTAAATATGAAATATATAGGAAAATAAAAATGTCTAGCACTTTCTGGGCAGGGCAGCACAAGCTCTAAATAAAGAGGCACTGAACATTGCTGCTCATACACTGAAAGCACATCTGTGACTGCTGTGTGGTACATAAACACCCAGGTTAATGCTAAACCTGAATCAGCTGGGATATTAATAACACCACAACTGGGTCAGCAGTGTATTGAGTGTAGACTGATTTATCATGTTTCTTGGGTAAGTTTGCAGCCTGTCCTAAGCTTTCTGCATTTGTAACTAGACCGCTATTGAACAGGAGTTAGGTGACATAAAGCTTATGCAAATAATCTCTGCACTATGGTTATTGAAATACCAAGGTATTCTAAATTTGTGTTGTGTTTAGATCAATCATGGAGAATTCTAAGGCTTATATCTGGACTCGGGGGCCTAAGCTTCCTGGTTTGGTCTCAAAAATTAGAAATTTTGTAAAACATGTTCTGCTTGAGAGATGCCTACTATACTGGATGAAATCCTTAAAAAATGTGCAGTTTCTATTGTATCTTTATCTAAAAGGAAAATAAACCCCTTTTAGATTAGAACTTGATATGAAACAAGAGAGAGAGGTTTTTGGTGCACCATCTGATCTCAGATGTCTGATGTTAGTAGGCTGCATAACCAGCCTTGCCAGCTGCCTCCTTCTGCATCAGCCTCTTGATAAAGGGCCAGTTCTGATTGACTGATGTATTGCAATATTGAGTACTACATCATCTAAATTCTAGGCCCCTAAATCAATTAATGGACTTGATTCCAGGTTCGTAGCTAGTTCTTTTGTACTTGTGTAAAGATTTAGATGCTGAAGCATTAGAGAAGCCTGCACTCTGCATGAGATGCTCACTCAAAGTAGGCAAAGTCAGGCTCCTTTTCATAACTTAAATACCTTATTATGGCCTGGAGAAAGGATTTACAGACTGAAACACTTTCCTGAAGGTTAGTCCTAAGGCTGGTCCTAAGTACTTTTCTCTCAACATATGGATGGCAATCTCCTTCTACCAATGCTTTGGGTTAAGTTCTCACTGATAAGCCTCTATTCTAGTCTTTTTTCTTCGTAAGCAGATTGGTGATCATGTTTTCTTCCTCTCTAAGGGCTCTCCAGCTAGTAGGCTGCAGCATGTTCAATTCTGTACAGCAGAAACTAAAATAGTTTTGGAAACTTTTTTCCTAGAAATATGGCATCTGAAGATTTGAGATATCCTCCCATCCCCACCCCCCACAGCTATGGTGCAGATGAGGAGAGATTTTGAAGATCTGCTTTTTGTTCTAAGCATGGAAAGGGGGATTTAGTCTTTCTATTCCTAATTGTTTAACCGTATTTTCAACATAAATCATGCTCTGCTCTTGATTTATAATATGAAACACACTCAATTTTTTTTTGTCTAAAGTACTTCAGAATTTTTTATCTTTAAAGTCTTGTTGTTATACAGCAACAAGACCATGCACAAGATGTAACGATTCTAAATCAACATTTTCTTTGGCTGTTGTGCATTGAAACTTAACTTATTTTCCGTTATTTGTCTTTCTGCAACAAGACAAAAATTCTTATAAAACAAAACAATTGTAATAGTATTCTGACAAGTCCAATTTGTATGGTACATTGTCACAAAAGAATATCTAAGAAAATGCAGAATGGCTATACAAACCTACTAATATGCTTTAGAAACTCCTTGCAGGAGCTAGAACAACATACTATTAAAACTCCAAATACATATTCAATATGTGTTTTTAAAGAAAACTTTATAAATACGCAAATTTAAGATAAACAAATACAGAATAAAATGCACTAAGAAACTGATATGTAGACAAAGGTTTATTTACACCATACAACATTTTAAATATTTTATACACAGCTGCAGCAGAGAAAGCTACTCTGAGCTTTCCAGAGAAAACTGCAATAATAAAGATGTGAAATATATTATTCATATAAAAGTGAGATTATTACTTTATTGCATTTAAAGCAATGAAGAATGTAGCTCAACAGACATTCATTTAATGACAAAAACTTTGCTTTTATATTATAAAGTAAAAAGTGTAGTAATGGCCAAACAGACTGTTATAAACTTTAAAAACTGCATAAATATATACATTGTGCTTCATGGTGAAGTTTTTTGAAAACTAAACCAAATGAAGCTGTTACAACATGAATCGTTGCTTGAGGTTTATCTATAAAGATTACCTTACAAATCCATTCCACGGGTACTTACAACACACGATGGTAAGAATTGTACACCTGGTTCTCCACTAGCCGCACTAGTGGGAATATACTGTACGAAAAAACCACTGACATTTGGCACAGGAAGAGCCTGACATAAAGTAGTCACAATGTTCAGACAGGAGCGTCAGGATTCCCAAGTCTCTTTATTGTCAGTGCAATGAATTATTTTTGTTTTGTTTTTGTTTTGTTCAGTTTGTTTTTGTTTTTGTTAAACTTCTGTTTGAAAGTCGCCTTCTTGCACATCTAAAGGCAAGTTCAGACACTTCTCCCATTCTGCTGGTCTGAGTTCTAAAGCATCTTTTGCCTCTGTGTCTAATACGTTTATCGTTGTATAGTGTTGGTAGTCGCCTGTGGTTTTGAAACTTTCCCATGGAGCCTTGTTTGGTGCTGAGTTCTCCTGAAGACCAGAGAAGAAAAAAGAATTAAAAACAAAGATGAAATAATGTGTTTTCTGTTCATAAGACTGATCGCTAATGTGCTCTCATGAGACAGAGAAGCCAGAGAGTGGAAATGACTTTGCAGGGAGCCAGGCTGGCGGGTGTTCAGCACCATTGCGACTCTTTCTCTGTGAACAATCAACACGTTGGCAGGCTCCTCACCTGAGCTGCCAGCTAAGCCCTTTCTTTCACAAGAACCAATGTACATGAGCAATGGCCGAGTGATCCAGTACCAATAGCCATCTTTTTAATAGCGGTTGTGTAGAAAAGTGGGAGAAGAGAAGAGAAGGTAATTGAGAAGAGCTTGCTGCTTGAAATATGGAGTGGTTTGAAACAGAGATTGCCAGCTGGATTTTAAACTGGGGCAGGTGCATGACAGAACCCCGGAAACCTAGTCCTTGAAAATGCTGTGAGAGCTACCTTGCTCTACAGGCTGATGAGCTCATGTATATTAGGATTAACAGGCTGAAAGCTGGTTATTTTCTACTGAATGAATTTTTTTTGAATGCTAAGTTCTATAGGATAAAAGCATTACGGACTAAGACCAATTTAATTAGTGATTTCTGCTGTATCATGTTTGGTGGGACTTAGTTGCCAAAACCTAATATTTTTGCATCATTTTAGATGCCTTTGGATTTTCTGCCTGATATCCAACTATCTTTCATGAGAGGTACAGTTCTTCTTTGAGTCCTGTGTCATCACTGCCTGTACTGTGCTGTAAGCTACGACACCTGAGGCTGCCTAAAATAGCCTGAGATGCCTATATTTAGGTTCCTGGATCACTCTCTGACTGTCTTACAGATAGACCATTCCTCTAGGCAGCTTTTATTAGCAGACTTTTCAAAAACATCATAGCACCAATGCGAAACGGAGTAAACACAACTCTTCCACTGAGATTCCCTTTGAGATTTTGAATTAATTCAAGCTTTATGTGGACAGCAAATCTCAAATAGGGAGGTGAATGCAAACTTTACATGTAAGCAAATCTCAGAAGGGGGAGTGAGCGAGAACTGGGTGCAGATAACACATATCATAGCTAAAGGTTCATCAAAGAATCAGGGCTAAATTTCTGTTGGCTTAAGATGATGTAAAAGATGTAAATCCATTGGCCTCACATCTGCTTAATACCTCTTCTTCATGTCTGAGAACAGCTTTTCTGAAAAAGTCACAGAATACAATGATTCTAGCTCAGTTCCATTTAATATACAATATTCACATTATAAAATTATATATAAAATTATTACTAATCATAATATTACTGCTAACAAAAATGTCACACTGATTTAGCTGTGTTAATTAGGCAGAATCAACTATTTCCTTGCTCTCATTATCAGATGTAGTCAGGGTGTTATGCATGTGTGTATGAGTGTGTGTGTATAAATTTGAATTATGATGATAGCAGAGTCAACTCAGGATGATTTAATTTTTGCTTTTCCCGTGGTAAATATTTATAAACCTATTATGGAAAAGACACGGCATTATGGAGACCCTGTGTGCTTTCTGGACCATGTCATGTATAGGTGAATCTAGCTGGACTTGTTTGTAGTAACTAATTTAATATCCGCTTGTCTAGCTAGAGGAAAAGCCCTATTGGCCAAATTACATTAGTGAACTGCTTTCTCTATATAAAGTCCTTTAGACTTGGTAGACACATACCGATTTGAAATGTGTTCTCTACAGTTCAATTACTTGTCATCTATAATGATGTCAGTCAGTTAGTTATGGTCTGGTTGTAAAACCTAATGAGTCTTGTCATAGGTCAGATTACTGAACATATATTTTGTTCTAATTTCTGAGGCTATCTAAAGGTAGTGCAGAGTGAGGTCTTCTAGAGAAATATGCTGAATTTAAAAGACTCTTGTTTCATTGTTGTTGTTAAGGATCCATTATATTTTAAGGAAAACTTACCATACTGCCTGATTTTGGCACATCCCGAAATCTGTCCAGCGTTTGAAATTTCTGATTTAACTCTTGAAACAATTCCATATGCCTCTTTCTTGTATGCATGACCTTCTGCAAAATGGAACATAATTGCTTATATTTATAATTGAATCTGGGCTTTTTTAAAAAAAGCATTATTTTCCCCAACATAATAAAGTAAGTTGAATTTGGCAGGGCCATCTTTTCCCTATGGAGTTGACCAATGGAAGTAAATTGCACTGAGCCTTCTTTCTGCTTTGTTTAGTGTTCTTACTGTGTACAAGAGACTGTTTTTACCCCACGTTTACTGAGTTGCTGAAATTAAGGGACACTGCTTTTGTGCTAGCCTAGAAATATTTTGAAATTGATGGCAGTTTCTCAGAAGGATATTTCTCTTGCACATTAGGAATATTTTCTAGAATTTCTGTTTTCAGCATGGATGCTAATATTTTAATTTCTATGGGAGTGCAACAGCAGTTTGCAATGGTCCCTATCAGAATAATTTTTATGAGAACACTGAACTCAGAAATCTTGGTCCAAAATGGAAGAGCCCCAAATGTTATGTCTTTTTAATTAGACATCTTCTCATTCAGATCATCATAAAATGCAGTTGAAATAGCATTCATATTAAGAAAAGTAGGCACAGTATTTCAATTTTACTTGCTTTTTTATGTCATGGACTGGGCAATTGGAAACCACGCTCCCTCTAGCCCATGCACAGGGCACTCTTCCACAAAAACTAATTATATGGCACTCCTGTGCAAGAGGTGGGGGCCCCAAACAGCCCCCAGAGTTGGAGGAGCCCTCGGCCATGTATCTGCCTTGGCAGCTACATGGAGAGTGAAGCCTGTTTTCAAATCTAGATTGTCAAGCCTACCATCTGTGTTGTTTCCAAACAAGTTCACGCTCAGGTATGGATTTAGACCTGCCTCTGGAGCAAAGCCTAAGGCTGCTTACTGTTCAACCAACCTCATGGTTCTGTGGTCTGGGTGGACAGGGGACAGGAGGCACTGAGGATGCTTCACCTCAGTCCAACAGCAGATGGGCTCAGCTTGCCTTTTCTTAAGCTTTTGTAACTGCTTGAACTTGAGTTACAGCCAGGGCAGCAGCCAATAATATTGGTAGAAAAGGTGCAGGACACCAGCCTCTATGCATGTCCACTAATTGTCAATGATTTTCCCTGGAGTTATATGTGACAAACCCTGCAAACTTATGTACGCAGTGCCTGAGCGTGTCCCTTCCCAGCCAGTAACACTTCTGCCAAGTCTGGGTTAGTACCTTTTAAAATGGAGTGGCAGTATCTGACCCTCAAATAAAGCTTTACCAGTACCAATTTTAACCTTTATCTTTCATTTGTATTCTATGTTTATAAATTTCATGAAATGTAGCTAATCTCTTGATCATGCATTTCTACTGCTATGCTGTAATAACCATATCATCCTTAATATAGCTACACCGTAGCTTAAGAACTTGTTTCACTTCTGAGAACAGGAAATTGGCAACATTATTCACAACAGACACATGAGATACAGCAAGCAATTAAAGACCTATTAACTTAACACGAGTTGTGGGGTGAATAAGGGAAACAATTTTGCAGGATTTGGTTAGGAACTCCGTGCAAAACGTAATTTAACTAGAGATAGCTGATCTAAATTTATGAGGGGAGTTTCACTTAAGTGACTTCCTAGGGATTCTTTTAAGCTACTGCTCTTATGGTAGACAGGGATATGTAGCAAATTTCATATGCATCGAATTTAAAAAAGAAAGGATCTGCCTCAAAGGTTATTGTTGGCTGAAATAAGGAGACATGCTCACAGGAATAAAACATACAGGCTGGATCGATGGGCTGAGGCC
>NW_009187984.1:0-9802 GCF_000690835.1 Fulmarus glacialis
CTGCGTGGTTGGTTAAACCACGACAGCAGGTGATCCTTCTGCTCACTATCTCTGGGACTCTCATCTTTCTCTATTTTGTGCTAGAGTAACTCTATTGATTCTAACTGGCTGACTTCTAATTTAAACCTGAGTGAAACAAATGTCTCTTCTGACATAACTGCCAACAAAGTAGTGACTGAAAGAAGAAAGATTTCATTGAACTCTTTATGTACAACAGTCTACGTAGTGCATTACCATCTTTGTGAGGACAACAGTACAGAAAGATTCAAAGTAAAAATTACCAACATTTCTGAATGCTGAAAGATTTCAATGCATAAAGGTTTTCACTATATTTTCTAAATTAAATTATTTTAAGAGACAAATTGTGTTGCTATATAATCTACTATGGCTGTAGTACTAGGCAATTACCCCCTGTCCAGATATCTTTCCTTTAATACCAGCTAAAGGCAACAGGAAATTAAAAAGCTGAAGAGTCAAAAAAAAAAAGAAAAAAAAAACCCAAAAAAACCAAACCAAAAGCAAAAACCAAACAACAAAAAACCACAGAGCACCTCAAATGTTGTGATCCTTATAGAGTGGATTAAAGAGAAACTCTTTCCAGAACAGACAGTTCATGTAAGAGCTAATTACCGTGGTGCACTTTAAAAAGCTACTGATTGAACCATTCAGCTGTGAAGCCCAGACCTGGCTATTTCTAGGATTTAAGCCCATCCGAGTTGCAATTTAATAGATAGCAAGGCCTCAAGTGCTCATTGTTCCTTTCTCTTTCCCGGACAGTATCATCTCAGGAAGTAGTATTTGTCATCAGCTTCTTTTTTCTTTTGAGGAAGGAGTAGAAGAGGATATGCAGGGGAAAGTATTGTGTACCCAAATATATCTCAGTTTATAATTATGAGTACAGTTCCTAAACACTTAAAAGTTGGGAATGAAATAAACATTCCCAGTTCAAGACCACCAAGAGTGTATTACGAATATATATTTACTAGCTCAGTCTTTCTTTTAAGTTTTTAAGGTAACATACTGTACATCTTACTGCAGATATTCTGAAAGTGCCTTTGTGAGTTAAGAGCACTAATTTCAATGATTATCAAATAGTTTGCCCTTTTTGAAAGTGAATGAAACATTAATAGTATAATTATGCTTGCATTAATTTTATTTAAATTGTGGAGTTTTTTAACTTTATTCTACCCTCCACATTTATCTGTAACACTTCATATAGTGTTTACTGATCTTTTATTTAAAATTTTCAATAGAATTTTGAACGTTATTTGCATTGTTGTTCACTCAGTTATGCAATAGTCCCTTTGAAAGAAACACAAGCCTGTTTCATATGAACATGAGGAGGTAAATGATACTGCCTAGACCTTCAGCTTTGCTCTGCGTGTGAACAATAAATAGATATATTTGGAAGGATTACCAGAGTCTTCCCTTTGGTCCTTCATTTGTCATCACGTGTTTTCTTTTTGGGGGAAGATATAAGGAAAAAGAAGTTAGCTTTTTGTAATCATCTTCTCAAATACATAGACACCGTAGTCAGCCTGTAGCAAACAATTGCATATTGCAGTCAAAACTAGTTACATGAAATCTCCATTTAATATGGGAGAAAAAATGTGTAATGAAGTGGAGCTATCAAGTAAAATAATGAAGTCTAAAATATACCAAATTGCATGGAAATCAGCAGTGAATGGGCAATAAAGAGCAGAAGATGGAAAGGTCATGGGGATATCACAGTTCTCAGACAGTAGAATTACTGTGTTTAAATTGATGAAAAATTATGGTCAGAATACAGTGCTGCAAATTATGGCTCAAGTAACCTCTGCTATAGGCAACAGATAACTTTGGGAGGGCATGATTCATATATAAAAGAAAGAAATCATGCTGTGCTAGTGCACAGTTGAAAAAATCAGCATGCATACTAAAGATGATAGGAATACGAAACTGGAATTAATATCTGCCAGTGTGTACAAAATATGAAGGAATTACACTCTTTAAGACTTGCAGATCTCTCTAGTCTTGATTTTACTGTTTTTTTATTTTTGTTGCTGCTTCTTCCTCCCTACATTAAGGTAAGTGGGAGAAATCCCACACAATACAGAAAAAGTGCCGTTGTGTTTGTGGATTCTTTTAGAATTATTTTTGTGGAAGGTATTGATTTTTAATTGTAGGAAAGTGCTGAGTTGTTTGGCTTTCATAAGTATTCAAGGGAAATATAGCACAGGCAAGGACAGAGGGCCAGGGCATGAACCTGAAAGCAGCTTCTGAGCACAGAGGTGGAAGGCCCAAATCAAGCTTCTCTCATCTCTTTGTCACCCCTGCAGACTGATCCAGGTTACCCAGCTGCCCCGTGTCAGAGCCAGCCTTGGGCACTGGCAGCCAAACCCTTGAGGGTCGTGGATGCACTAGGGCCCTAGCTGGGGCCAAATGGTATATATTGTAAGGAGCAATGGATTGCAAAGCTGGCTGAAATACAGCAGGTCAAGCTGCAAAATGTAGCACCATTTATTAAATTGTCAGCTGTACTTCTGTCTCCTCTCTGCCTCCAATAAACGGAATTTAGAAGATAATGTATAACAGAGCCATGGGGTGGCTGGCTACCCCAGATCTGAAGTGGCCTCTCCAGTGTTTCTTGTAGTCCTCCAGGGCACGGCATACACTGTGGAAAAGAGTTAACATTGTAGTAAAGATTCTGGTTTCTGCCACTTGGAAATGCGGAAAGCCTATGTGAAATCCCTCAAAGAACAAACCCAATCTTGTAGATAACTTAGGTGACCTGGAATAGCAGAATAACAGGTAATGAAATAATTAGAGATGATTTTATGAAGAATCCATTTACTGGGAATTCTGTTTGAACCATCCTTGTGAATGAGAAATACATTCATTTTTGTTTCAAGAATGACTGGATAGCTGGAAGAGAGACATTATTTACAATATGTATTCTTAAGTGTTCATTCAGTTAACTGCACTGACAAGGTAAGATACTTAATGTTTCCATTTATTCAGACTTGTGATATATATGCAAGTTTATAGAAAGAGATGTAGAAACAATTATTATAAATAAGGTAAATATTGTAAAAATGTCATAAGAACACAAAGCAAACATATTTGCTAAGAACATTATGTATTGAATTATACATAAGAATGTAAAAAGATATAATCTGGGTCAGTTCAAAGGTCTGGCCAGTCAACCAACCCCCTGTCTGATAGTTGCAAAAAAGGTTAGCTAAGGGATTATTCCAAGAAATAAACTAATAAAATAAAGTTAAAAAAAAAAAAAAAAAAAACTTTAGTGTATCCTCAGATTTTCCAGCAATTTGCAGGTTAGGGACTTCTGGAACTGGAGGTTTCACTCATACCATTGTACTTATTATCTATTGATGGATCTACTCCTCATTAATTTATCCCGTTCTTTTTTTAACCCGTTTATGCTTTTGGGGTCCATGTTATTTGGCGGAAATGAGTTCCACAATTTAAGTATAATTTGTAAAAAGTGCTTCCTTTTCTTTATTTCAAGCAAGATATCTGGTAATTTCATCAGAAGTTTTTACATTAGGAGAAATAGTAAATAATATTTCCCTATTCACTTTTTATGTATTCATAATTTTATGGACCTATGCCATAACTCACCTTATTTATCTCTTTTTTAAGCTGAGAGTCTTGTTTATTCAGTATTTCTTACTCCTTAATATGGAAATGAAGTGATAAGAGCTAAATTTGAAATCTTTATTGTAAGTTAGGGTTATATTTTTCACTGTTAATTAATTTTTACTTATCAGCATTGAATTTCATCTTTCATTTTGTTACTCAGGCATTCAAAATCATTACATCCTTCAGTATTCTATTGCATTTTGTCTTACTTTTGACTACCCTGAATATTTTATATCAACTGCAAATTTTTTTCCTTTTTGTGTTTGAATACTCTAAATGGCCCAGAAATTAATGTATATCTTTGTAGGATTCCATGAATTCCTGTTTCCTTTGAGAAACCTGAGCCTTCATTTGTGTAATTTGTTTCTTAGAACCTTACTTTTTCTTCTATGAGAACTTGTTTGGAAACTTTGATACCACCTTGACTGAATCACCATGATTAGCATAGTTACTGACTTCTTCAAAAGACTCAAGCATTTCCTACTCTGACTGTCCTCTGAAAAAGAAAACAAAACCAGCAGGTCATCCCCACCACAGTATATCTATCATTGGGTCTACTAATCTTATGTTAGCATAATTTAAATAAGTTTTTGCAGTAAACAGATCAGTTCATCAGCTTGTAGTTTTCTGGTCACACTAAACAGAAGAATAAAAACCAGTGCTGTCTCCCACCCTTTTAAGAGTGAGGCTGATTGAAATAATAAATCAAGTGTGGCAAGTCAATAATTTCTTATTTTAGTTTCCTTGTGGGTTGTGTGAATACCACCTCATTGTGATGATTTTGACTACTTTTTAACACAAACAAAAGCCTTGAGAAATGCCATTTAAAAGGTAGAGTTTTAAGCATGTATCTCTTTATCCTTGTATAAACATGCTTACTAGTAGTCCTCATGCAGCTATATTGAGAGCACTTTTTGTTGGATGGGAAATTAAAGGAATGGAAAGTGTGACTTTTAACATCAAAAAAGGGAAGAAAAAACAAATGTGATGAAGGCAGTGATATACATCCACTTGCATCAGGAATGGCTTTTTTTTTTTTCCCCTCAACATGATGGCATTTCAGAAATATGGGCATATGTAGTCAAAAGGTTTCTGAACTAAAGTGCTGGATAAAGGGAATAATATTTCTTTGGTGTGGAACAATTGTTACATTTCCTGCTTTGTTCACCACAGGAAAGCAAATGTTTTACTGTTTCCAGTTATTTATTGCTGAAGTCTGTTAAAATTATTATCATCCATGACTTTTCAGCTTCCCATGCTCAGCCAGGTGCACAAGAAGCTGGGAGGGAGCATAGTCAGGACAGTTGACCCAACTGGCCAACAGGGTATTCCATACCATATGACGTCATGCTCAGCATATAAAGCTGGAGGAAGAAGGAAGGGGGGGATGTTTGAAGTGATGGCATTTTATTCTTCCCAAGTAACCGTTAAGTGTGATGGAGCCCTGCTTTCCTGGATATGGCTGAACATCTGCCTGCTGACGGGAAGTAGTGAAGGAATTCCTTGCTTTGCTTTGCTTGCACATGCAGCTTTTGCTTTACCTATTAAACTGTCTTTATCTCAACCCACGAGTTTTCTCACTCTTACCCTTCCAATTCCCTCCCCTATCCCACCATGGGGTAGTGAGCAAGTGGCTGTGTGGTGCTTAGTTGCTGGCTGGGGTTAAACCACAACAATGCTTCAAATGAATGGGGTCCTTTGTATATTACAAGACATTGATTTGCTTATGTAGAAAGTACAGGCTGAATCACTGTCCTCATAGAAGATTTTTTAAAAATAAATTTGTAGTGTGCCTGATATAATTCATCCTCTTGATGGAAGAAGTTGTATTATAAATAACTAGTAAATGCACATGGAATGCTGGAGATAACCCAGGAGGAACAAAGCAACCTGGAGAACTGTCATAACCATAACTGTTTTCCTCCTTCATCCAGTAGTTTTATTTCCTCTTCCCTGTGAATTTGCTAGGTAAGCTTTAGGATTCATACAGCTTTTGTTCCCCCCTTAAGAGGAAGGTGACTTGTTCATAAATATAAATGCATAAATTTAGCCCAGAATGAGTAGAATGATTTGGGGATTCAGTTAGTAGATACATCAAAGAAAAACAAACACTGATCTTCTGAATTTCTCACATACTTTCTCACATCTTTAACAGTGGCCGTTTTTCATGTGATAAGCTATTACAGAGCAAGAGTCCGAGATGCATGATCCTAGAATAATATTTTTTGTCATCTCTAGATAAAAACCACATCCGTTTTCTCAAAGCTATTTACAATACCCTTCTTGTCACAGTTTTTTTACTCTCTAATTTATTTACCTTCTCCCAGTGAAGATGGAAGTATCATTATCCCAGGAAGTGGTTCAGAATTAAACCATCTGACCAAAATCACTAAATTTAGCAACAAAACCAGTTTTTGTGTCAACTCTTCCAACTTGTAACATGGTGACATAATTCCTGAGCTATTTGTTTACAGTGTGGATATTAGTATTATTTTAAAATATCACCTAGAAATTTGGTTTAATTTAATTATCATTATAAAATAAGAAACACTTCTCTTTTCAAGGGTGTTAATACAGTAAAACAGAGAAAGTTAATGTCAAAATCACATCCTGTAAAATATGTGATCAGCAGACTTCAGAAATATGCTGTGATATAATATCTCACTGTATCACATTATTAACCTAACTCTGACTTTCAGAAATGTTCATTGGACTAGGAAATTACGAAAGTTTATCTCTTCTTCAAATCCTGACGTTGATCTGATTATAACTATCTTCCCATCTTGAATTTGGCAGTGGTTTTAACAAATATAATTTCCACTATACTTATTTTTTTGGGATGTGTATGTAATACCAGATAACATGGTTGACCTAGCTCATTTAAATTGTATTAAAATTGTTTTTCACAACATAAGCTTTAACTTTTACATGCCACAGAAAATTGGCTTTACATCTCCCTGACTCATAGAATGGTTCATTTTGCAGAGGTGCTTATATATGCGAAGCTTACATTATTTTAACTGATGAAAAACATTCTGTGGATTGAAGAGTAAACATCAGAGCAGGAGATGCACTCTCTAGGCTTCTTATGCAGGCAGACAGTATGTCAGTTGTGAATAATATACTTGAATGTTAGGTAGACTATACAGCTCTGTTAATGGCCTAAGAAATTTTATTGCCGTGCTTGAATAAAGCATCAGCCCAAACTGCTAGGATCCCTGTCTTAGTCAAACGTCTAAAACTATTTCTCTATTGAACAGGAGCTATAAATAAAGCTGCAAGAAGAGAGCTCTGAAAACTTTTGAGGCAGGAAGTCCTGAACCAGAAGTCAAACATGCTGAGAAGACACTCACTTTTGGGAGTCAGGAAGAAAGCAAAATGAAAAACCCTTACTTTTAAATCTTGAGAAATGAAGAACTGGTGACTCAGTGAAGACCACAAAATGGTAACTTTGTCAGCCTGCTTTCCTAGATCCATTTTTTTATTAAATCTTTTTTTCTGATAGAGCCATGTTGAGCCCCATGGTCTCACAGGACCAAGGAATTTGCTTGGACAGAAATCGTTTGGCTTGAAATACCCACAGTATGGATGATGTTTATCAAGCCTAATACAGTTCTGATTTTGTACTCTCACATTTCCATTTCCCAGGGACTGGGTAACATACTTTAAAAGAAAGTATATTACTTTCAGAAGATCAGAAATCAAGCATTCAGGATTCTGGCTTCCCTCTTCACTTTGAAGTAACTTTGTCCCTGCCAAGACCCAAGAGCTAGACTTGGGCTCTGGCTTGATGAGCAGACTCTATCATTTAGCCTTTTCCTGATCCTTCCTGCCAAAATTTCATAAGAGATAATGCTCCTTAGCTGATGTTGTGAATGAAAAACAGGAGAACATTAGAAAAAAGTGAATTGTTCTTTCAGGTTCACTGAACGTGATTAAGGCATGTGATCTAATCTTGGTTTCTCTTTGAATTTACTATGAGAATATTAGTAATAAGAATCCTACCAGTATGTTCTGACTTAGTTCATTTTGACAGATCTTTGATATTTGCAGTTCACCATTCACTGATCTTCACATGACACAGACAATGAGAGAGAGAGAGAGGGGTGTTTAAAGTGACCTTTCCAAATCCTTGACGAAATCTAGTCAAAGAAGTTTAAGATAAATGTGTTTAAATTTCAGTAATAAGGATAAAGGTATTTAATAAATTAATTTTAAAAATTCTTTTTGTTTTGTATGTTCTAAGTTGCTGAACAGGAAATTACTTCAAATTGGTCCCATTTTGTAGCACCATAATTCTGAGAAAACATAAGAAAAATGACAATTACATTCTTGTCAATAGTAATTTTTCAGCAGAGAGGACAGCTGTTTTATATAGCTTTTCCAACTTTTGATTAAAAAAAAAGGAATAAGGAAATTAATTTTTGTGAAATTCAAAATACATATCTAAGCACTGCCATTGTCTTTATCTGAAGTCATTATGCCAGTTCTAGTCATGAAAAAAAAAAAAAAAACAACCCAAAACAAAAGAAACATTACAGAATCAAAATCAGCTAACAAAACAGCTCATTCTTTTTTTTCCATAATTTTACAACTTGCAAAATCCTTCTGTCTGGATTTTAAATAATTTAAGATAAGATAATGCAGTGTCATCTTATACAAAGAAAATTTCAGAAAAAAAAAATTTCTGTTTAAAAGGCAATTGCAACTAAATATAAGGGAAAAATTCCAAGATGCATGTCTCAGCAGAACATGCCAGCTAGCTACTTTTACTCTTGATTATTACGTTTGTTGCTTAAAACCAAGCATAATCCATACACAGTCTATAAACAAATAATACTGCCAAAAAATAATTCTGTCGAGAACATTTTATTATAACAGATGTCTGAGTTATAAATATGCTGATCAAGCTGTTTCATTAGGGAGAAACAAAGAATGGTTGTGGATCATATCTAGTTTTGATTTGTGTAACAGAGTGAAAAGTAAAGCACAAGGAAGACTTCTCTGTGGAAAGGTAGAACCCTAAAATCTCGTTAGTTTGTTTGTTGTAACACCTTTTATATAAACAAGACTTCTCAAAATTGGGAAGGAATAGGGAACTCCTTCTTTTATGTGCTATAACGTCTAGTGTTTTTATTTTTTCCCATCTGCAACGGACGAAACAGAGGGGTACAAGCATGTTCAGCTGGATGTTCAGCTGGGTGCAGGTGGTTCACACAGAAATGAGAGAAGCTGCAAGGATGGTGCCTCAGCAGAGACCCAGACACTCAATGTTAGCCTAGAGATGTCATAGAGACACAATGACATGCCCTGAGGACCCAGGGAAGACTGAATGGAGTTTGCTGCAAACAAGAAGGCAGTGAAAGCCGGCGGACTAAAATCAAGTCTGTCCTTGTATATAGACTGTAGGAAACAGGAAGATCTGTTTACAAATTATTTTTATAAATACTTATCAGCTGGGTGAACAGAATTTTCTCTGTATCAAAAGTTACCTTGTTCTAATTCAAACTCTGATAAAAGTCTGTAGAAATTCAAAGACTTGTTGATGTTACTGGAATACTCATTGTAAGGAAAAGGGGCAGGTAGATCCACTTCAAGTATTTTACTCTTCAAGGAACTGCCACTCTATCTATAGAGATTTCCTTCCCTATGTAGATTGCTACTACTCTTCATTCCAGATTGAGCTCTAGGCAAACAGTTGGTGGAATGCAAACATCATTTTGTGAACGCTTAACCACTTACAATTCCGTCTTAGTTCATTTAGTGAAAGATTGAAGGTATTCATGTAGGAAAGCTGGAGAAGGGAGTGAGAAGGAAGAACGTCATTTCTAGATGAAGGTGCAGAGGAAACCAGTGGTGATAATGCCATTCATCTGTCTTTTCAACTAAAAAAGTTTAAAAGTCTACCAGCTGCAAGTAGGGTAAAACAGCAGGTGAGCTGTATGTATCATCCTCATTTTGAGGATTATATAAGATCTCCAAAATCCTGCTGGACTGACCTCTCAAGGAAATGGGTGGCAAAGTTCCTAATTTAGGAACTCTCTTAGGGTTTAGAAATAAAGTAGATGCTGAGCTACACAGATTTTCAATACTCAGTCACTTCATATGTGGAAACAGATATGTACTTGTGTCCTGGTTGGGGCTGGGACAGAGTTAA
>NW_009187985.1:0-3017 GCF_000690835.1 Fulmarus glacialis
AATGATTCTATGATTCTATGATTCATATGAATGAAATGTATTAAAATAATGGATGAGTATTTCATTATTCTATGCTTCCTGTCAGAACCTGTTTTAGTACTATACCCGGGGGCATGTTCTTGAAAATGTCAGTTGAATTGAAAAAATAACTAAATTTGAGGATTTAAGTATAGAGTGGTGGACACAAGCCCTGAGTCCTCCAGGCTCTGAATACTTGTACAGATTCCTCATGTTCTGGAATGGACACATATGTCTAAATATTTTACTACATCAAACATGGTAGCTATGAGATAACTGAATGTGCTGAAAATGTGAGAAAATATTTTAATAAGGGTTGTGATATATTATTTATTTATTTTTCTTTTTATTATTTGAACTAACTCAAAATACAAATGTTAATTTTAATTTTGATTACAACACCTTTTGAAACGAATTATTAATTTCCGTTTAATCCTCTTGTGTATTTTTAAAATGGCCTCAATAAATGGCTATGAAGTTTCTAGGTTTTTTACACATAGTGGTATATATTTTGTACTGAGTCACATCTAATATACTTCCTGTAAAGTCAGTAAATTTGTGTGGACTAGAAATCGCTGCTGAATTTAGCCTAATATCTATGTAGAAGTCAACTGTGGTAATATAGGCAAACCAAATAAAAATCATGGCAGGAAAGTAATTATAGTCTGCAATTAACATAACAGATTTTACAATGTGTGCTAGAAATGAAGAGGTTTTGCCTTCTACACAGTTTTATAATAACAATTATAAAATGAAATGGCAATGATGATATGAATATAATGAGATAGGTCATGGTTATAGGTCTAGCTGCATCTCCTTTCTTTTTATAGTTGCTGAATTCATCCCTCAGGTGTTTGGCTTCTTGTGCTTAATGGTCTTAATGTAACATTATATGATTCTTCCACGTAACTATACTGTATAACTATAACTACACCAATGTTTATTAACTTGCAATCCCAAGAGAGTTTGGGCCATTTATTGCACAATAACCTTCTTAAGCTTAATTCATTCATTAGAGAATCAAAAAAAAAAAAAAGCTATTGTAATATAACTGTGCTGGGAAAAGGCAAGGCTGTACAGAGCTGCTTCATCTGCTCAGCAGGGTCAGAGGCAATTGTGCATACTCCTGTTAACAAGTATTTAGGCATGTGGCAAAGTCTACCAGTGGAGACTTAGGCAGGTTAGAGACTCAGATATTCACAGGCAGAAGGTAGGTCTTCAGAGAATTTCATTAACATCTTAAAGGCTATTTGAGCAGAGACTTTTATGCAGCCCTTGTAAATCTAGCCTGAACAACATGCATGCATAGCCATACTACTTAACAGCCTAGTATTTCATAATTATGAGTTAGGAAGGTTTAGTTCTTTTAAGTACTTCACACTACTAAATCACTTCTTGAATTCAGCTCTTCTCTAGTACCTACAGAACATGAGCATACATAATGCCTATAATATTCCTTCTCATCACATTGTTCACAAATGTACTGTTTTCCTGGCTAAACCACCTTGTATACATCTGTTCAGAAATTTGTTTGAAATGAAAATCTTAAGTCTTAGACGAAAGGTTTGATGCTGAGATTACTTAAGTCAAAAGAATGGTTTTGGTCACTTCTAAAGGATTTAGATGAGACCCAGACCTGTAAACATTTTGTGTGTTTAACATGAATGTTTCCAACAATCATGAGGTGACTAAAAATAAGAGAGCACAGACAAGCACATGAAGATACGTTATCAGGGATTTTTCATTGCAAATGAAAAAGGATACTGTTGATTGCTATGAAGCAAACTAGCTCATGAAGAAACATTCTTACTTCCAAATAAATACGTTTGACAGCTTTCAGCAACTCAAACCTTCAGGTCCCCCCTCTGTTATTGACATAATTGGATCTTCTGTTTCCAAAAACTTTCTTCCTTTATCCTGGATTGAAGCAAGGGAGGTCTTGCTTAATTATATGAGCTGAAGGAGCAAATAAGCTAAAACCCACTAGATCAAAGTATTTTTATGAAGTACAATACTTTGCCCAGCAGCAAAAGACGTATCAAACATTGACTTCGCAAAGGCATTTAGCCTCATGGTTGGCCTTCTAACAGTTATTTCTAATCTCTTCCCCTGTTTACCACAATTCTTTTCTCTTCTCTTCTACCGGAGAATGGTTCACAGCAGCTTCAGATTATAAACTATACAGTTCACTTAGTGCAGTAGTCACAACTGCTGCAGAAACTCTCATAATAAGGGAGGCTAATACTTAAAAAATCCATAGAAGTGACTTATTTTCTGTTTTCTTACTTCTGGCTTTCATTGCAGAGTTATTTATTTGCTATTAAAACATATAACACTGAAGCAGAATTTCTCCCACTGTAGTAATCACATTTCTAGTGTCAGTAAATACATTGTTCAGAATTTATCTAACTTCCAAATGGAGCCAGTTGTCAAGTAGGTATTTTACTGGATCTAGCTACTCTCAGTTTGTGTTCAGCCAGTTGTACAACACCTCTCTCTCTTTTTTTTTTGACTAGTATTTCATATTAGTTCATTCACTTTGCATAGATAATAAATAAAGATCTCTGTTTCCACCTGGTGCAGTGTAGAATAAAAAGGCAATAGGGTAACTTCAGTATCCTGAAAAAATAGTACATTGTGGGAAACTGTGACTACCAATGTGTTTTCCCTTAACGATTCAGCATGTTGGCCGTGTATATTATCTCAAAGAACTGCTAAAAAGTCAATAGCACTAGAGTATGGCAGGAATATGCATCCCAGAAAACATTAATGAACCATAGAACCATTATATTTTTTAAAATGCTTACACTGGGACTTTGCTCCCTTAGTTCCCCATCTCCAGTTTTACATCTTTAAATTAAATATATTGAATTCTTAATGCTTGTTCTATGTTCTTTGTGGTTCTACTTTTGAGAATTAATGTAACATACTTTTTTGTTTTACAACAAATAAAACCTAAAGTATATCTACCAAAATATTTCTCTCAATTTTTGTGATTT
>NW_009187985.1:3031-4920 GCF_000690835.1 Fulmarus glacialis
TCCTTTGCCTTGTTTGTCTCTCTTTTCTGCCTGTCTTCTCTGTCTTTTCTCTTTGATTCATTTAGGCCTATACTTCTATCACTAAAAATTGCTACTGTGTACTAATTTGGCTCCTTTTGATATCAATAGGATATCAAGCAAGACTGAGGCCCTGTCGAACAAAGTTTTCTCTGCCTATTTCACCTCTCTTTGGATGTTCCTAGGGTTAATGGAGACCATGTTTCACAGCATGCACCAAACGAACCTTTCATTAGTTACTCTGACTTCCTGAGGATCTTCATGCTTCCTTCTGGCTCTCTAACCAGTTTTCTTGTCTATGGCAGCAAGAGCATGATAATTTGACCCTTTAACTTTGTAAGCCATTGCTACTAAAAAAGCAGCATTTAGCATTTCTTAAGCTAAAATTAAGGAGAAATATGTATCTCAGGAACACCGCTAAATGTAGATTTTCAATTAACTTTTCTCCCACCACATTTTTTAAAAGTTGATTTCAGAATTGTAGGCCTGGAGGCCAAAATTTAAACAAACTGAATGCATGTCCTTTCTAAACATGAACACAGTGACATTTTCAAATGATCTCACTTAATTTACTGCACTGACAGTAAACTCAAGTAAACTTGAGTTGCACAAGTAAGTACCATTATTGGAAGTTATCATTTGAAGTGGATAAAAATAAATGAGTATGGTGAATGAATTTGCTTTGCATTTCTTCAGGTTGTAACTAAAGCCCTATGAAAGTGGTTGCAGGTTAGAAATTTTCTAGCCTATAAGGTTTTTACATATACTGTAACTGATTTGTAAATGACTAATATCAACTAAGAGACTCCCTGGGCAGTGAGATCAGATTTTGGAAGTTTTCTTGGCAGCTCTCTGCTTAGCTCCAGTGAGAAGACACATGCCTACCTGCCTTTCATACTGTGGATGATGTTCATATAGAGTTTTGGACAGTGCTGTGGTTTTTTCTTTCTTTTACAAATATTTTTCATTTCCATTGTTAGCCATTGCTGTTTTATAAAACTTCCAGGTGGAGCACCAAGTAATAATATGTAAACTGATCCTTTCAAGTGATCATCTCAACAGTAAACAAGGACATGGAGGATTTTTAAAAGTGGTCTTTTTGTCAAAATGATGCCATTTTGAACCTGATTTTCATGATATATCCTTTAACATGGACCATGAATTTGAGGACCCAGATAAAAAACTGGCTTACTACTTTACGAGCTCTAATTTAAAAGATGGATAAAAGTGTCTGTACAATTAGATCATTTTAAATTGGTGTTCTATGGTTTTTTTTCAGGAAGCTAGCATACTGTACTAGCTGCTAGCTATAAGAAATTTCCTTATTAATTCAATAGTTGACTTCAATATAATGATAAAAATACATATATATTTGATTCCTTTAGATCATGAATTTGACGTTACCTTTATTTTGCAAATCTATCTATCTATCATTCTATCAATTGCATATTCTATCAATCTGCAAAAATTATAACTAGTTGTCCTGCAGACTAAAAAAATTGGCCTCTTTTATCTGCTCCGAACTGAGTTAATCTTTCATGATAACTAGCATCATACACAATATTTCAAAGCGATTGTCATAATTTGCTTGAACAATATTACTGTTTCCTATCTCTCAATATAATTGTGAGTCACATTTGCCTTTCTGTAGCCTTAGCACACTAGTTTTTCCCTTTCACCCTCAATTCTTTTGTAAACCCCATGTCCTTGTGCTCAGTTGTTTCCCTCTGATGAGCTTGCGGTTACTGAAATTACTGTCTTTAGACAGTAGGCCTGGCACCACAAATGTTCACTGGCAATTCACCCAGATTCCCTGTTGTGATTTAACCCCAGGCAGCAACTAAGCCTCACACAGCCGCTTGCTCACTCCC
>NW_009187986.1:0-5541 GCF_000690835.1 Fulmarus glacialis
TGACCGCAACCCCCATTCCCCGTCCCCTGCCCCGCTCGGGGGGGAGGCAGTAGAGAATTCGGGAGTAAAGTTGAGCCTGGGAAGAAGGGAGGGGTAGGGGGAAGGTGTTTTAAGATTTAGGTTTTATTCCTCATTATCCTACTGTGATTTGATTGGTAATAAATTAAACTAACTTTTTTCCCAAGTCAAGTCTGGTTTGCCCATGACAGTAATGGGCGAGTGATCTCTCCCTGTCCTTATCTCGACCCACAAGCCTTTTGTTATATTTTCTCTCCCCTGTCCAGCTGAGAGCAGCTTTGGTGGGCATCTGCATCCAGCCAGGGTCACCCTGCCACATTTTATTAAACTAAAAAAAATTCATTATTTGTAGCAAATATATATGGAAGGCACATATTAGATTTAGTGTCAGAGTCTCTACATAACAGAGAAAAAAGGTCCTTTCGTAAGTATAGATTGTACTAGTGAGAGCTTGTACCTATAGAAAAAAGGTAGGATTGACACAAGATGGACTGTGGGTTCAACTTTAGGTGGTTAGTCTTGGTACAGAAGTTGCCAAGTGATGTTGAATGGATACAGAAAAAGACTTAAACAAGAGAAGCATGACACTGACACCAAGGCCTCTGAAAATGAATTTCATTTCTGCTGCGAGGAGAAACTAAGATCTCCCATAAGATGACCCCTATTGCTTAAAAGCAACTTTCCAACTTTGTCAGAAGAAACTTATTTATCTCAAAGTTAAGGAATCAGCGTTAAACCATGGGGATTTTCCACCTCTATCAAATGCACCTCTCTATTCAGGCCACCAGTTTCTGGATGCAAAAGCCTCCAGCAACAAAGCAATGAAGGCTCTTGAGAAGATGATGCCTCTGGGTCAAGTTAAAGCACCTGAGTGACACTTATGGAGCATCCCCACCAGTTCACTAGTTCTTAAACATGATCACTTCCCAGATAGATCACAGGAATGAACCTATTGCCCCATACTTTACCAAGCATATAGTCAAGGTGACAGGGGAAGACAAGACACAAGAAGCAAGCCTTGGAGAGTGTTTGGCTGATCCTGAGTCCTTCTGTATAACTTTATTACCATTTTCAAAATTTGTGACCAGTGAGCACTGAATAGGATTTTCAAGATACAGAGGTTTCCTAACTGCATGTTTATGACAGCCATCTGCTCTGGTTTGCTCCAGCTGCCGGAAGAGCTCAGCAGTATGGTGAGACAGAAGAAGAGCAAGTAGACTGCTGAGGCCCCACTCAAGGAACAGTCACCAGAACTAAACCCTGGGTAAAAATACAGACGCTACATCTGGATACTTCCAGATGCCCCTACCGAACTCATCTGTTCTGTGAGGCGTCACACAGACACACGACGGGTGCCTCCTTTCCTCAGGAGTTCACAGTCTAACTATAATAGCATGGGCCTACGTACAGAGACACGAAGTGATTTACTAAGGTTACAAAGGAGGTCAGTGGCAGAAGCAGACATCAAACCTGAGCCTCGGCAGTCTGTGTAATCTGTCTGTCCATTGAACTTTGCCGGCTGTTAAGCACAAAGATACATGACAGAGCAAAAGCCCCTGGTGAACTCACATCAAACCAGTTGCAACTGACTAACAGAAAAGCTTGGTACTGGAGACAAGACAGACACAGAAGCAGAAACAAAACCTACAGTCCAGCAGTGCAAGACGTGGCCAAAGGTGGTTTTATTCTGTGAAAGACAGTAAGGAAAAGATTTTCTTCAGGCTTTTACACACACAAAAATGAAGTACACATAGCTATGAGATGTAATTAACACACAGCTGGTCTCTTGAACAGTTTTAATCAAAATATTAATACAACTTACAGAAAGCATAGCTTTACATTAAAGGTTATCAGTTACTCATCCTTTTCAATTATTTCAGTCCATTTCTCTGGTAACGTTATCAGCGAAGACACAGGAAATCATCACCAAATACACAGAAAGAAACTGTAAAGAAGAGCAAAGACTAAGCATGTTTGTCTGGTCTTTCTAAGACAGTTCTTAAATTGCCACAATCCAGTCAAGACTGGAGAGGGAGATTCTAAATATGCTAAAATAAAAACACTTCCACAAGAACCCCAAACCTAAATAAAGAAAGCAACATCTACTTGAATTTCATCCAACTGGATTTTCAACCTTTGTGTGTGAATTACTTCTGAGTAAAGTCAGGAGCACGGCTCTTTGCTGGCAAGGAAGGTAATATTCACATTCAGAACTTTTTTTTTTTTTTAAAGTACACACACAGGCACACACAGACTATTTCCAAGACAAACAGGCAACATAAATAAGGTGCATTTCAAAAAGATGTCAACGAGCTAAGGACCAAAAGCACAGATATAATAATTACCCCCCATGTGTCCTGCCCATGGAGTTTTCATTTGAAGTTTTCTTAAATTAGAGACGCATTTTAGCAGTTACTCATGCCATTGTGCTGCATGGGGAGCATCTTGTCTGTACAGAAGGGAGCCCCTTCTTGCATACAATCTGAAGCGGTGCCCTTTCAGCAGAAGCTTAACTTGCTTTAGCACATACTGCCAAGAAAATCTACTTTAAGACATGGGGGGGGGAGTGGGAGGGGGGCGAAATATCAAAATGACGAGTCAGCAGAAGACTCATTCTGAGCTAGTATCAAACAGGAAAGAGAAAATTCACCATCTCCACCAACCCTCCTCTAGACCTGCCGAGCCCGACCAGTCTTCCCAGTCTCTGTGGCCACAGACTGTGGCCATCAGACTGGGTGGGGAAGAAAAAAGGATCACATCTCAAGGAGGCCCGGGCACTTTTCCCACTTGTCAGCTGAATAACATATCTGTTGTCTTAAACACCTCTCTTATTCCACATTTACACTCAGGACACTACTCACCTCTTCCCTGAAGATCCTCTTCATTTTCAGAAGTGTGCTTCTACCATTTATTTTCTCTTTTCTCTTGCTTACATCTTACACCTAGAACATCACTAATATGTGCCACAAATCAGGGGTAAAGAGCAGTAGTTGTCTCCAGGCCAGCTCACCAGGCCTAATCTATTATGGAATTTAGATTCCCTATAATACAATCCCTTCCTTTACGTGACATACACCTAAAAGCCATACTGCCATAACATCCACAGGCATCCAAATACTAATCAATAGCTGCATCACTTTATTTCCACAAAGACAGCAATTAGAAGAATTAATCTAAAATAAAGCTTATACATAGACTCATCTAAATACATCAGAATAAACTTATTAGCTGTCATGGTTTAACCCCAGCCAGCAACTAAGCACCACACAGCCGCTTGCTCACTCCCCCCCGGTGGGATGGGGGAGAGAATCGGAAGGCTAAAAGTGAGAAAACTCGTGGGTTGAGATAAAGACAGTTTAATAGGGAAAGCAAAAGCTGCGCACACAAGCAAAGCAAAACAAGGAATTCATTCACTACTTCCCATCAGCAGGCAGGTGTTCAGCCATCTCCAGGAAAGCAGGGCTCCATCACGCATAATGGTTACTTGGGAAGGCAAACGCCATCACTCCTAACATCCTCCCCTTCCTTCTTCCCCCAGCTTTATATCCTGAGCATGACGTCATATGGTATGGAATATCCCTTTGGTCAGCTGGGGTCAGCTGTCATGGCTGTGTCCCTTTCCAGCTCCTCATGCACCCCCAGCCTACTCGCTGGTGGGGGGGGGTGAGGAGCAGAAAAGGCCTTGACTCTGTGTAAGCACTGCTCAGCAGTAACGAAAACATCCCTGTATTATCAACACTGTTTCCAGCACAAATCCAAAACATAGCCCCATATCAGCTACTATGAAGCAAATTAACTCTACCCCAGCCAAAACCAGGACATTAGCACAGACAAGCTGTGTATTAGATACCTGTGAAATCTTTGCCCATGTGCATGTAAACTAGCATCGTTCTTCAAGTAGTCAGTTTTCTTTCCAATCCACATGATTTGTAGACCAAGGTGTTTTTATACACTGGACAGCACTAGGGTTCAGTTTCCTTTTAGCAGAAGTTATAAATTTGACTAGACAGCAACAATTGCTTTTTAATCTAAGCAAACTGATCTGTCAGAGGCAATCAGTACAGTGAAGCTATCCCAGGAGAATCCTAATAATCCCGATGAATCACTCGGCGTTGTATGAAACTCAGTAGTTGAACTCTTGGCACAGAATGTCACAAGCACTTAATGCAGCAAGTATACACAGCTGTAAACAGCGGGCTCAAGGACACGTGCCTTTACAGTGTTTGCACTCATGCTGAAATTCTACACCTTTTGGTATTAATCAGTTTCTAATCATATTAGCATAACTTTTTTTTTTAACAATTTCTCACGGAAAAAAATTAACACACATTTAGGGATATTATTTGCTATTCCTATCAATGGGTACATGTTACATTCAGAGAAAATGGTCCAGAAAAATCTGGGTGAGAAATTGGAAGGGTTGTGTTGCAAGAGAAAATTTAGCAATATTCAGTCAGTGACATGAAGAGACCAAAATGGGTGGAAGACCCTGATTTCAGAGGAAATATTTCAATGGACCATTGCAGCCCTTCTTATGGATATTTTGGGCCTATCTGTAACATTTCAAACATACTAAGTGAGCATTTAAAAAATAATGTGCTCCAACTAAATTATATGCCATGTATGCAAAGACATGCAATAATGCCATTTTTTAAACCCAAGCTAAAGGTGCATAGGAAACTCATTCTATTTTAATTCAAATTTTATTAATTTATTCTCTTAGCTCGAATTACATGCAGATTTTTATAACTGCAACTAGAAATACTGCTTTATATGCATAACTAGAAATGTTTCAATCTACCTAACTGTATAGAGCTATTTTCAAATGAAACTAAGTATATGAGTAAGCCAGTAACCTTATACTAGGTTTCCTTACGTGGTTTGATTCCTACTGCCTCTAAGCTACAGCTAGTCCCACAGAAGTGTATTAATTCTGTTACTGTCCTTAGAGAGTAAAAAAAATGTTGAATTGACACGTGTGTCTATAAAACACATAACACAGTCTCTAGTCTATCAGCTGTATGATTATCTATACTAAGTCTAGGTATAAACAGATGTTCTGACCTGAAAAACACTTATCTTTACAACTCAAGAATCCCTGAGGAAGTTTAATCTAGCTGATTTAAAGCTTTGGTTCTTAACATCCATTTAGTAGTTGGCCAATTTTATTTCTTAACTGGAAAAATACTCTTCTACGGACATGTTAAAAATTCTTAGTAACAACAGCTGCATATACAAACTTCTGATTCGCCCATAATTTCAACAGCCTAATTGAAAACCCACCATTTCAAAATGAAGGTAAGGAAAACAAACATACATGCAAAATCCCCAACTACAAGGCCAAAACTGAAAGCCTACTTTATTTAATCTATACAAAAATAATCCAGTTAGTAGCATTAATAGAGGAAAAACTAGAATCTCCAGCCTAAAAAACACTTTGGTATGTAGCATTTACTATAGCAGTACTAATAATAATGTGTATTTATTTTAAATATATAATTAAAATGCTTTGTGTTTATATAA
>NW_009187987.1:0-563 GCF_000690835.1 Fulmarus glacialis
TCTATAATTCTATGATTCTATGATTCTACTCACTCTATCTCCAGTCCTTGTGCCAGCAGGCCTGGATAGCCCCGATCCCAACCCTGTTCTGAACCTGCCTGGACCTGTGTCATTTCTGCTCTGCATATCCCAATTCTCTTAGTCCTAAAAGTAGGACGGAGGCTTTGGGATGCCTTGTTTTATGCAGTCTAATAGACTGTGCCTGTGTGAGAAAAGAGGCTGTGCTGCAGCCAGCACCAGGTGCCTTGGTGCGGGATGGATAGCAGAGGTACAGTTCACTTGGAAATGTTAAAGACCTGAAGGTTGCTGACATCAGCTATTAGGGATATGTCTTGTTCCCTGAGCAGCTGTAGTCCGGCTGCCTGCTGCAGTACCGTGGTACCCCTCTCTGATTTGTGTGTGAGAAAGCCAGATGTAGAATTTATTTTTGCTACCTGGGAAACTCAGCCCACAGACCCCAGAGGTGCAGGTAAACACAGCAGTTGTGTCTGGCAGAGAATACCTTCTTTCCAAATTACAGAAAGAAACCAAAGGCATTTGTCATGGTATGGCAGTGGAGGCAT
>NW_009187988.1:0-7981 GCF_000690835.1 Fulmarus glacialis
ATGTGTGAGTCTAGCAATGTTCTAACTAATGAACACTCATTCTTTTTCCCCAGTGATTTACTCTTTTCTCAGTGTAGGTAACAGTATATGTTGTATTTTTTTCCATTAACTATGAACATCTCAACTGGATTATTTAAATAGAGATACTTTTCTGAGCATTATATTTTTTTTCTTTTAAAAAGTACTTCCAGTAATGTCCCTCCTTCCAGTTTGTTGGAGGGTAGGCTATTTCTGTAGGTAGGAATTGACGTTAACTTTGCAACACAGGAGGATTTCAATAGCATGCCATTTCTCGCTCCTCAAATTGGACTGCAAGTCTGCCTGGCTTTAACAGAGCTGTTACTGCTCAGATTAAGAAAATGTTGCTTTCCCTCCCCTCCTCCTCATGGAAAGCCATGGCAAGAGTGAAATTGCCACCAGCTGGGAGTCAGCTCATCCTTGGCCTCATTCCTGTAGTGCTGGGGATCTGCACACCCTTGTTTCAGAGGAGAGGCAGGTACACGGTGCCGGTCAGGAGCCGACCAGAGCTGAGCAAATGAAATGACACAGCACGGTTTCATCCTGCAACTCTTATCTCCTTCGAGTCAGTCTGCGTTACGGGCAGAGCGAAAGAAAAGGAAGACGCGGGGCTGGGAGTCGTAGTCCTCCTCTGCCACTGACTCGCTGTGCTGCCCTTGAGCAAGACATTTAATTCACCAGCCTCCTCCCAGCTTGGCCTCTGGCACAGGGCGCATCCAGCCCAAGCCCAGAGGTGCTGAGCACCTGCAGCTCCTGGGGGCTTTGCCTGGCGTTGCTGATGCTCAGCACCTCCCAGAATGGCCAAAAACCAAATAGAAAAGTTTGGACCTTAACCTCTGCATGGCTGGGTTTCACCCCCTGGGAGAGGGGTGATGCTTGCACCCCTCTGTGATGCACTGGCAGGTTCTTGGGTGCAAAGTGCAGGATCTGGTGTAGCGTTGCTCCATCACGCTTAGCTCTGGCCGAGGGCTGGCGAGGAGCACTGAGCTGGGCAAGCAGGGCCTCGCCGAAAGGCACAGGCACGTGCAGGGGCAGTGGTGACACTGCCTCCCCCTCCTCCCCAGAAGCTCATACACAAAAGCAAACTCAATTTCCCCATTTTTTATCATTAAATACATGCACTTCCCAGACTCCGCGTGCTGGTGCATCGTTTAGGAACAGCCACCGTGAGTGTTGTGCAGCCGTGCATCAAAGCAGCTTGAAATAGAGAGGAGAGCAGATCTGCCCAGATTTGCCGAAGGGCTCCAGGTTACTTCTACGCCATTCCCAGCTCTGATTTTCCTTTGAGGAGGAGAGAAGGGAGGCGGGTGGCAGATGCAGGCACCCTTCCCCGGCCTCTGTGAGCCCCTTGCACCCCAGACAGGTCCATCCCCAGCCAGAAGCACAAGCCATTCCCCGCAGCGTACTCTGTTGCCACGCTCGCCTCATTTCTCCTACACAAGAAATTGTGAAAGCCAGTCACAGACACAGCTGAATGTGTCAGGCAATAGTGACCGTGCTGGGAAAAAACATAAGATACGTATTTTTCATTGAGACTTCAAAATCCTGCTTCAGCTTCTGTCGGTTGGCTTCAGCCAGCAGAGCCGGGATTTCATCCATCGTACTTTGCGTGCTAAAAGCTGGAAAAGCAGCTGGCAGTGAGCGCTGACTCTGCTTGAAATAGCCACTCTTTTGGTGGCACTTAAAGCTATTGCACCCCATAGATCTCTAGTTTTCTCGGTATTAAGCTGCTCCCTGTTTTCGGAGGGCTGTGGCACATCTGAGTGAGGCCCTGGGAGCCCCCGGTGCCCCCCACCGTGTTGCGGCTGGCATGGGTGATCACGCAGAAAGGCTTCAACTTCAACTTCTCATTTTAGGAAAGATGCCAGATATTGGTCTCTTGGGGGTTCGTAACAAAACTAAACTCCATATAATTTCCCTGGTGAGGACTTGAGATTTGGGCAGACCAAAGGGCAGGGAATCTCCTTGCTGCAAGTCATGCTCCTGTCCCCTTCCCCTGGCCATTGCCACCATATACTCCTGCCCCATTGACAAAGAGTAGGAAGAGCTTTATCGGCATTTACCCTCGGAGTTTTTTATGTCTTGCTGCAAAGATATCTGAAGATGAGTATAATACAATTTAAACTCATTCTAAGGCCACTTTATTTTTCCAGCCTGAGTAAGGAAGCTTTGGTTTAGAAGACTCCTGTCCCAAGAAATTCAAGTTATTTTGAACCTTGATGATTTCATAAGCCCAGCTGGCCCTATTCTGCTCCAGTTGGAGGGATGTAAATAGGCAGTCTCCCAGTTTGGAGTCAGTGGAGTTCCCCACGGTTACACATGTGCAAGCAAAAGCAGGATTTGGTTAGGGAATATTTTGTCTTTGTAGAGTGGTTTTAAAGGTTAGGGCTCAAGTGTTCCCTCTTTGCCTTCTCTTCTGAAACCTGAGGTCTGGTTTGAACTTGATGTAGTTGCTGAGGCCACCAATCAAAATACAGCATCCAAGCATATCTTGCAGAAAAAAAAGAAAAGCAAATGGATTTCCATCTGCAAAACAAAGAGCAGTGATGGGAGCAAAGGCAGACATGCTGTCCTGCAGCTGGGGGGGGGTTCCATACGCTGGCTGCCCCTCCTTGCTGGATGCTTTCTGTGTTTTTTGTTGGGGGCGGGTATTCTTTCCTTCCACACTTAGAATTAGGGTGATTTGTTTTCCTTCCTGCAAGTAATATTCTGCCGTAGTTGTGTAATTTATCATTATTCTCTTTGGCTTGCTATGAACTGCAGAGATCTTAAGACAAGAAACAGAAGCACTTAAAAGCAAAATTGTTTCTTTCTGCTACACCTTTGTGTGGTGGGGAGCTCTTCTTTTGTGTCAGTGAAACACAGATGGAGACCTGACCGGGGTTCACCAAATGCTTAGAGAGATCTCCTGTCATTGAGTCCTGAAGTATCTCTTGGTTAAAACTTCTCACTTTAAATCTGGGTAAATCTGTTAACTGGGATAACTTACCCAGGCCAGATTTACGGAGGGGGCTGGAGCCGTTTGCCCCTCGGCAGCACAGCCTGGTACAGCAAACACTCTGGCATCGCTTGGCGGGGATGCTCCAGTGCCATTGCATGTCCTTCTCCTGCCCCAACCCACCTCTGCTCAGCCACTTTCACATGTGAATGCAAGGCCAGGAGTAAATAATGTGTGCATGTGGGGAAAGGGCTAATAGCCCCAAAGGAGAAGATTCAAAACAAATCCTCCACTGGCCTTGCCATGAAGGAGCAGGTAGAAAAATCCCTCTGGGCTCTTTCCCAATGGACTGTCCTACTAAACAATGTGTGGTTTGCTCCTCACATGAGGACTTCAGCCTGGACTCGCCTGTCTGTTACCCTTTTCTGCTTTACTTTACTGGCACCGATGTGTTTTTCCTTTGTAACTTGTTTTCCTCAGCTCCTTCCCCTTCTTTTTCTTTGCTTGCAGCTTTGATTGTTGATTTTTACCTCCAGAGTCACAGAGGCCATCTCTGATGCCAACAGCAGTGCTCTTGCTGGGAAAACAAAAAAAGAATCCAGAAAACCTCCAGCTGGCCCCTTAGCCTGCAGAAGAAGTTGTGAGGACAGGCTGCCTGTGAACTCTGCGAGCTGGAAGTCAGTATTGCAATGGCAGGGGCTTCTGCTGCTGATTTTGCATGTGACTTCATTCCCAGTGCATCCTAACTTTCTGCTGGATCACCCCTTCTGCAGCACAAAGTGGATATTGGCCCCACGGCATGGCTAATGGGGAAGTAGGAGTATGGGGAAAACCTGGCAGTGATGCTTTCCTGAGACTGTGTTACTCTGCTGGTGATGTTTCTGTCCTGGCACCTTGCTATCGTACAGGTGCCATTAGAGTAGTGGGTGCAGAAAAAAAGTAGGATTTTACCTATGCCTTGTGTGTCTGTTATGGTTGTGGTGCTGAAATAAAACCAAGTAATGATAGAGGTTCGTTCCTGATATGAATCAAACCACAAAAAGGGGTGTCAACCCATTGGTAGACATCTCCATGTAGTTCTGCAGTAGGCATTAGATAGGGGTTTCTGCTGTGCACGTGTCCTGCATACCTCCATGGCTATTGACAGTATTTTTTCTGTAACCAGTTCTCCTTCTTCTGGGGCCCTGCCCGGCCCTGAGGGACTTCGGGACTTGTCCAAAGCTTTTCCCAGCCACGGGAGCCAACACATTCCCTGACCTCTGGCTTTTCTCCCCAAACCCTCTGCAAACCAGAGCACAGATCTCCAGGGTGCCCCAGAAATGCAGTGGCAGCCGTCCCTGAGGCTGCCCCTTCCTTAAGTGTGACCCTATTTTTAGTGAAACAAGCCCCCAGGGAAAGCCAGATGGCTTTCAGCCATTGGCGAGCAGGGAGAATACTGTCCTTCGATGTGAACTTGGCGTTAACTAGATCAGATATAGGGAAACCTGTGCTATTATTTCCCCCGGTGACAACTGCTCCAGCCCTGAGCAGCGCTGGGTGAGCACTACATAAAAGCACCAGATTGACTTTGCCAACAAGTTCATGCGGACTGTAGCCTGTTGCTTTTGCTCTCTCCAAAGAGTCAGGGGATTTATCTACAGGCGAAATAACAGTCTCTAGACTGAGCCTCAAGGTACAGAAGTATCATCCTTTCAGCATTTGGAAATTCCCATTTAACGGGATTACTTGCGTTCTTGCTCCCATGCGTATTTATCTGTCTGAATTGGGGCTTGAATGCATCCCATAAATTATTCATGGGAAGGGAGTTTTGCCTTCGTTATCATGCTTATTTGCACCAGAAACTTGATGCTAAGAATTACACTCATTCAAGCAAAGAGCGGAAACACACCCGGAGACTACAGCATCCAAGGAAAACAGCACCAAAACCAAACGTGGAGGATTAATTGGCAAATCACTGTGAGCAATGGCTGAGCGAGGAAACGGCAACCTGCTCACAAACGTTGCTCGAACAGAGTTTCCCCTGGTAAATTAGTCATTCCAGATTTCTTGCCCAGCAGCAAGTTTTACACAATCCTTTTCGTTTTTCCCTGCATCCCTGCAGCTGGGTCCTGCCTTCCCATCCTGTCTGCCGGGGTGGTCCGGTCCCCGTGACACACGTGTGTGTGCGTGTGTGTGTTGCGGCCCCAGGGATCACAGATCCCATCGGTGGGAGATCAGGAGTTGGTTCAGGTTTTTTGGTCCGGCTTTGCACGGTTGGGTCAAAGCTGTGTAAATAGTGTTTGTTACAGAGGAAAAAGGCTCTTTATCCCAGACACTGGTTTTCAAGACCCCTTCCCCACCATGAACCATGCCACTGATCTGTGCAGGTAGCTATTCTTTTCCTCCTCTTCATAAATGATAAGGTCAGAAGAGTGGCTCTTACATTTTTCCATGTTCCAGAGTGGAATCAGGGCATGTATGCTCGCAAGCATTGTGAAAAAACACTGCTGAACTAATGACGACATCAGATGTCCAATGAATGCATGATACTGCACTGCATGTATTAAACTGCTGTTCACTGTTTCTGTATTTCCCAAGCCTTTTCTTTATGCACATTCAACCCAACCTTTTCTTTGAGGGGTTTACTTCTACGTTTTGCTTTTAAATGACTCAATGTGTCTGTAACTCGAAATCCATCGTTAAGTTTGAGTAAATGCAAAAGCCGATGTTTTGTAAACAAGATACTGCAAAGCCTGGTAATGTATTTTGTCTTTCTGTTGAATGCTCTGCAGCATGTACGGGAAGAGTCACCATCCAGAACAGCTTAAAACTATGCAGCAGTCATGTACACACGTCTAGAAACAGGGAGTCGGGGAGGGGAGGGTCCTTTTTTTAATACAATGCTTAAAAATTTGATCCGCATCAAAAATTCCTTCCCTGGGTTGCTAACGCTCAGGACTACCAAGAAGCATGTTGGTGTGTCTCCTTGTTTTTTCTTTATTTCATTCGGTTCATTTTTCTTAGTCAAAGCTTAGTCAAAGCTCACTCAATACTTAGTGTTTTTCTCTTCCTGCAAGGTATTTCTTTCTCACCTGTTGCAGAACGAACTGCATTTTGGGGACCAAAATGCTATGATTATTTGCCTGCACAAAATAGGGCAGAGAGCTGAGCTAATTTTTCCATCCTTTCCAAAGCATCACCACCTAAATACTACCTAGTAATCCTTGAACCATCATGTAGTACCACCATTTATTTGCAGAAGAGTTTGGTGGGGTACTTTTCCTTCTTCCACATGGAAATCATGCCCTTGCCTTCTCTTCCCTTAATCATTGACCCATTTTCATTTGTGCTGGTCTTTCTAAGGCAGGGCAGGCTACACGATGGCCACATGGTACTTTTAGTACCTCCAGCCCAGTCCTTTTGCGGGCATCAGCAGGGCAACGGTCCCAGCTCCTGAGCAGTTGCTGTGTTGGTGTGGAAGATGCTCAAGTTCCCAATACTCCAAACAGAGCCATCTGAAAGGGCTGGGAAATTGCTCCGGGCTCCTGGGAAGGGCATGCCAAGCAGCGGGGCTGGAGAGAAAGCACCGTGGGTGGCACAGGGAGCAAGTATCAGTCCTTGGAAAATATGCAAGGGACTGCTCCGTGGTGGCTGAAAGCACCAAGAAGCCTTGAGCCCATCTTCAAAGTTGGTGCTCAGCCAGGACGCTGTGCCATTGCTGAAGCACTACATGGCAGCATAAAAAATCATTATTAATAACGGTTGTAAATCAGCCTGAGTTCAGATTGCTGAGGCAGCACATGGTGCAAGGCTCCATGAGGAGGTGGACATGCGCTGTGGTTCCTGGTGAGTGGGAGCTCCTAGGGGGGTGCTCAGGGTAGCTCCGAGCTTTTCTATGCCCAGCATGGCATCACACATACTCTGTCTTTCTAGATCAAGCTGTAGCATGACCCCCAAAGTGAAGAGCATGGGAGATACGGTGTGACTCATGTTTCTGGTCAACGCAATGTCAGCATCCTGTTGTACATGGGCCTCTAGTTGAGAAACAGCATTTTGGTCAGTTTGGGCCTTTTTTTAGATAGATACTTGATTTGGGTCAGCAAACAATGAAAAAAAGCCCAGTCTGCCCAGACTAGTGACTCCCCAAATATCCCCAACTGCAAAACATCTCTCGGTTGACTTTTAATGAAAATGCAAGCATGTTTTCTACAAAGGCTTAAATCTTAATCAAGGAATGTTAGTGTGCCTAATATTGCAGGTCTTGTGATTGATACAAGTTCATAACAGCATCCATGTCCAAACAGAAGGGAGAATGTGTATTTACTCCATGCATGTATTAAGGCATCGCAAAAGTTTTATCTGCATAATGAGTTTGCAATACTGCAAATTGTTAATGGGGCTACGTCGCAAGTGGTTCTCTGCCTTGACAATCATGTATACATATCGAGATTTCTATCATAATGACAATTTAAAGGGATGACTAATTGTTTTCCTCCAATAAATCCAATTAAATCACCCTGATGTGAAGTCTGATGGTTTTGAGTGCATGAGTCTCCACCCACGTACAAGAAAGGGAGTGAATCATTTCTATGGATGCTCCACTGCTCCATTGTGTTTTATGCAATGATGTCCCTTTATGTCCCAAAGGAGGATAGTGAGATTTTTTTCCTCCCCAATTCACTCCATGGGGAAATGGATAAAAAGGATGATTTGTCTTTCAGGTGTTTCCTGAAGCTGCCATTGGAAGTGCTGCTGACTGGCAACATATGGAGACATGGCTGTCTCCTGGGGGTTGAGAATATCTGTGTGGGGCTGGGTAGAGGAGATGCAGTTGTTGGAGACTGCTGCCCCTTTGAGCTGGTCCTGGTGATTTACGCAGCCTGTGGTGGGAATCCTGAAAGGAGGTGGGATTTTTGCTAGTGTTTCCATGTCCCTTTGCAGTCAGCAGTGGGCTCCAAAGGCTGTTGCGTGAGCTCCATCATTGGCTTCCTTTTCCTCCAGACCATGTTCTTAGTGTGTAGTATGACTTGCTTATTTCCCGCCCCC
>NW_009187989.1:0-1655 GCF_000690835.1 Fulmarus glacialis
GATTATAGTTGAATATTTATCCCAACACAAACATCAGGGGAGAGACTAGACGCTAAGTTGAGATTCAGCATCTAGCTTTTAGGCAGCTAAATTCAGATGAGATGACAGTTCAGATGGGATCGTACCATCAGATGGTACTCTTGCACCCTTAGAGTAGAAAACATGTTTACTCTGAGTTTCACTTCAATGTAGAAATTTCTTCCTCAGCTTCAAACCTCCAGGTCTTGTCTTCAAACTGCCTGGGTGCAAATCATGGTTGCTACGTGCTCATGTTAGGGCATAGTAGAGTTTTTCTTGTTCACTGATGTGGTTGGCTGTGCTCTGGGTAGGCTTGTAGAAGTCTCAGAAGTTATTCTTCAGGGGTTTTCCTGCTAAATCTATGGCTTGCTTGTGTACTAAAGAAAGCTCAGTCTTGAATGAGATTTTGCAACAATTTAGTACTGATAATGGGAATGTGCTTGTTGTCCGAAAAGTGGATTCGTGCCCGGTGTGCAAGTGACCAATTCCACGCGCTCAGGAGAGAGATTGTTTTATTCAGGCCTGGGTGCTCGGTGGACTTGCCACAAATCAAGCACACCGGGTCTAATCATCTTTCTGTTTATATCCATACTTCTCATACATATTTTAATTTTCTCTTTTACATATTCATTAAATTTCCGGGAACTAATTATAATATTACATCATTCTTTACGCATGTGCGTTAAAGCCTTTAGGGTCTTCTCCGAGGGTCTTGGGTGGTCTCTGGTGGTCGGCAAGGTAGTGAACTTTCTGTGAACTTGTCTTTTCTCCTCCTTATAAGGTTGCGACTTGTCCCCGAGCCATACTTGGATTGCGGTTCTCGTTTCCAAGGTTAATCTTCACTAGCGTCTAACAATGCTTCCAGGATACACAGTTTATACTAGTTACAATTCTACACACCTGCAAGCACAATACCTGCTAGTTACTGACTCCTAAGCAACAAGTTTTCATTGTTTAGAATTACAGAAGCGAGCAGTATGGAATAATAGGTATTGTATCTACTACATCAGTTCGCCCCTTTGAGACTTACAATGTTAAGCATCATGACTCTCACACCATTCACTTGTAAGCATTTGGTCTGCAAAAAGACATACATTGAATCATACTACAAGTAATTATAACTAAGATGACGATCAGTATTGCAAATAAAAACAACTGTATGAGCCAATTTAAATTTGGAAGCCACAAAAATAACCAAGAAAAATCTAATCCTTCTTGTTCCGGAATCCGGATGCTAAATCCTTCAATTGTTGAATTTTCTTCTCAACTAACTGCGAATTATCACTTAGGTTAAAACAACACATACCCTTAAATTCTTCACAACCGTGATTATGTCTTAGAAGTAAATAATCAATTGCAGCCCTGTTCTCAAGAGTAGCTTCTCTTATTTGAGTAATTTCTATACCAATAGCTGAAAGTGCCTGAGAGGTATAATTTATATCTTTAACTAGAGCACAGGTGATTCTTCTTATGGTGCGGTAATTCATAGCTACTCCAACTCTGGGCGCTAGGATAGCTGCAGCTGACTTTTCACTTGAGCTGTATAAGGTGACTTGAGAGTCACAATCTTCTGATACTTGGTGTCCACTCCTTTCAACTCGTTCACTCTGTTCTAAGTCTTTCTTATTTATCAGCAA
>NW_009187990.1:0-18684 GCF_000690835.1 Fulmarus glacialis
GGCCGGGGGCTGGGGGGAGGCGTGCGGGGCCGCGCCTCTGAGGGAAGCGAAGCCTGCAATGCCGCAGGAATGAAAATTTGGGTGGGTGTCGACTCCTAATAGACCGGCAATGACCGAATGCTTGACATCACAGCAACTGTACTGCAAATAATTTAAAGCAATTAAGTTGCTGAATAAGTTGTGTTTTTCCTGTACAGCTTGCTTTCAAGGTTCAGGAAAGAGCCTATTATTTAACTTCAGTGTCATAAATACTCAGCTTTGGGTGTTTGGAAGCAAAGGAGGATAAAATCGCGATGTGCATATACTCTCTATTTTAATGTAAAATGTTGCCAACCCTCCTTAGCTGAATTGGGACCCTGGATGAAATACACGTTTGGATTTACATTCACTTAAAAAGCAGAAAGCTTTGGTCCTTTCTTCCCTGCACGCTATTCTTTCCCATCTTCCATCTTCACTCTTCCAGTATCACAGGAATTACGTATTTTGGATGCATTCTAAAATGCGAATAATGTTCAAGTGGCAAAGAACTTTTTTTGACTGTATCAACTGAGTGATGAACCAACTCTCTTCTACCCTTATAAATACTCCCCAGCAGAACAATAGTCCTCAGTTCCTGTCACTGTGTCTTACTGAATAATGTTGTAAAGCTTCTTGATGGCTATGTGGGCGTATAAAGGAAAGAGAGGGAACAAAGATAAAACTAGTAGTGACAATAAATAATGTCATATACTCTAAATCTCTTCCTCCCTGAAGTTAGTTTTGAAATGTAGGTTTCCTGGCTGACTTTGATAACATGTTGATGTGGTCAAAGGAAACACCCCTCCTATTGAAGCTTCAAGTACATCTTGAACATTTTTGGTGTGATACGCAGAACTGCATTAAAATATGAAGGTGACTGACAGAAGAGGTTTTCTTAGAAATCACAGAGGCTGGGCTATTGTTATGAACGCTTCCAGTGTTCATCCTCCAGATGATATACAATAATAAAAATCTTTTTTCCTCAGCTGGATCAACCAGAGATAAATGTGCATATCTGAGTGCTTTCTAACAAGACCCTCCTACGTGATGGCTGCTGCCCTAGTTATACGTCTCTTTTCAGCCTGTGGAATAGCAAATCTTTGTAGCCAGAACACCGTCCTGTAAAACATCATGTGAGTCTGTTTTGGACTTCACTATCTGCATTTGAAAAAGTTAAAAATTCTTCAGGATATGTTAAATGTCTCCTTGATAAATACACAGCAACACTTTTTAAAACATGAGAAAGAGGGTTAGGGCAAAATAAGGAAGAATCTCCAAAATATGTAGAGGCTTGGCAGTTACCATGAGGGGAAAAAAATATAAAAGTGTGGGAGGCAAGAAAAGCACAGCAGGAACTCCTTTGCTGTGAAAATATGCAGCATGTATAACTTGCTAAATGCCTCCTGTCTGTGGCTTTAGTTCTATGCTACAACACCTATGAGGTTAATAAATTACGAGTGTTAAAGCATACTGCTGCCAACACCACTTTATTGAGCAGCAAAAGGGAAACGAGACCCTGGATTTGGTGCTATTTAACGTAACAAATAAGTGTAAACAGTTATGATTAGTAGTATAAAGAAGGAATTTTTTTTATTTTATAGTATATAAATTGACATCATTAAGTTAAAGAGTTACCTTTCAAGATACCTTCTGTGAAAAGCAGGTCCCATACAGATGAAGTCATATGATATTCTCCTGGATTATACAGACTAAAATTGCGGATTATAGTCTTCTTGGTGCCTCGTTGTCGAATTTTTTTTCACCAGAACAATTCATTAATATTAAATATTGGATCCCAAATATTTTTACTGAATCCTAATATTTATAGTTTGTTCGTTTTAGTATCTTGTGGCTTGGACAAGACAGAAAAGTATTTTCTCTCCTCCCACTTTAAAATGTCATGGTTTCATGAATCCTGAAGTTCATAGTTCACATTGCTTGTCTGACCTTCAAAATACAGACCACTTGTGTGCTTTGCATTTCACTGGTAGGAACTGAGCAGGTTTTATATATACTTTTGTAATTAAGACGTTTTAAATGGCATTAGTAAGTCAGGTTTTGGAAGTGATTTCATGTCTGAGAATAGGAAGTTTTCCGCAATGGACCTTAGGGTGCGTTTCCTTATCACAGGAATGCTGTATTATCATTCAGTTCAGCCTTGAACAATTCAAGTTTGTTCTTTGTTGCTTTAGTCAGTTTTTATTGAAAATAACAAAGAGTCAGTGTTTGTGATAATGCAGCAAAATCAAAATTCTATTGAAAAATCTTAATATAGGTCTATATTTAAAATGTAAATCTTCAAAAATGGGCATTATAATCATGTATTTGTGTTATCTGATAGACAACCTTGTGTCCTGTCTGCGGTTTATTCTTCCGCAAGTTTGTCATCTATCAGTGATGTGGTTGGCTATAAACATAACCCTATTTCAATACCCACTTGGTAACCTTGGCCTTGAAGAATGTTTTTTCTCTGCTATAAGCCACATGTGTTATTTCCCAGTGGCTGCTTCAGAGCTGTTATTTTGTTCAGTACAAGCAGGAACCCTTAGAAGCTGAGTAAGTGATTCCTTGTCGTGCCGTCTTTATGGCTTTGGCTGTAATTTCAGTAATTTCAGAAGATGGAAAGAAGGCCAAGATTATGTATAGTTACACTGAACCCTGAGTAGCAATAGCCTTTCTTCTTCCTCACTTGGAAATGTGTAGAGAAGGTTTAATTATTTACATGCCAAGTTTGAATATGCAACCTTTGGGGGAGCATGAGTCCAAAATCCGTCAGGATTGACACTAGACACTGATCGGTAGCAAGGGCAGAGGTTAAATCTGGTTTTACTGTACAGGAGCTCTACATTCATTGCTGTTCAGCAGCTCACTGTTCATCTTGGGGAGACTCACTTTGTGAAATGCCTTCTTTTCCATGCTCTGTAACGTTATCATTCTTGTTAGCTATTATTAGTAGTTCAGGAATTAGTAAACAGAGAAAAATGCAGGGCAAGTGTATGATGTTAGAAACACATATAGCCATTATTTATGGTGGTTATTTTTGTTGCTTCTATTACTGTGCAGAAATCCTAAAATCTCCCAGCTACTGCTTGGGTCTGAGTGCCCTGAAAGGGCTCAGTGTTTGCTGAGAGCACGAGGCAGGCTCTGCCCCAAATCTGTTGTTATCGTCTCAATAGACACTGTGAGGCTCCCTCCTGCCCTCCCTCTTTCTTTTCCAGTGTGTATCTGCCTATGTAAGGAAGGCGCCTCAGCAAGGAGAAGCAACCAGCTTTCTCTGCAGAATATAAACTAGTGTTTGATAGCTGTAAATGTTAAGGGAAAAGGATGCTTTTTCTATATCCCAGGGTTTCCTGTCAGGATGCAGTGCAGGGGATGAATACAGTCTGGTTGGGTAGGAGAGCAGCGCTAAGGGGATGCTGGGCCTGACTCTCCACGTAGCGTTGCTCAATATGATACCCACAGACTGGGTCATCTGCTGAGATGTACTGCCTGCCTGTGCCAACACTATATCCAACACCAAGGACATTCACCGTGTTGCATTAAACAGACTGGCTTGCCAGAGCATCATCAAATCTAATGGGCCTGTTGTCACTTTGGCTTCCATGAATAAGGCTAAGGTGGGCAGAGAGTATCCTGCCTCCATCTGGATGTATGTTTGCTGGAATACCCTTTCCAAAATAATAGTCGTAACATCTTTTCTTAGACCAACTGATACATCTGGAAGAACTAGCAAGCTTCCTGAACAGCTGAGTAATACCCGTCCGTGTGGGCTGAGAGAAGGGCTAAAGGCTGTCATGTGCATCCCCGAATTTTAAGCAGTGTGTATCTTCAGCAATGCATTAGAAAAGTGGATGTTTGGGCTATCAGGCTGCATGTACTCAATGGACATTTTAATGATCCCACTGTGTTTGGTAGGATACCATGGATTTTCATTGTGGTATTTCTTTATTTTTTAACATGAACACATTGATTTTCTTTGTATGGTTTTTTCTGTGTTGGTGATTTTTCAATAGTGTACCTTTGGCATTGCACTTGGCTGGTTCTTTGTCTGTGGGAGAAGTCTGTTGAGAATTTTACAGACAGTAGTTGTTTGGATGAAAGGACAAAATAAAACATCCTTTTGAGCAAATAAAACCAGACTGTGTTTAAAGAGGCAAATAAACAAATGCAAACTCACAGAAATGAATGAAGAGTGCAAATGGCGCGGAAGTTCAATCAGGAGGTGAATTCATCACAGCACAGTTCAGAGGTCTGTGAAAGAGGGATGCCCCCAGCTTGGAGAGCCGTCTTTTCTCTGTGTGTCTCAGCAGTAGGTGGAAGTGTTGGTGATAAGAATCGGAGAAGCCAGGTTTCCTCCGTTTGTCCAGGTAGCAGCTTTGGCTATGGGCCTAACTGGCAACCACTAGCATTATCCAGCCGTTGCACACTTGTGGTTGGCAAATCTGCCTGCTACATTTATGTGGTTGCCGAAAGAAGTGGATGTGGAAGATAAGGAGTCCCTGGGGAATATAGCTTCCAGCTGAGAACATGCTGTCAAAGCTGCCTGCCTGTTCGTTATGCCCATTAGCAACAACTGCATTTACATTTCCCTGCTACTTTCATAGCTAGGTTCAGACATCAAAATCTGTCTGCTTGTACGTTAAGTTAAATCTCTCTTCTAGTATCGTTTTAGTGATTTATGCTTTCATTTCCATTTCATTAAAGAAATTGCTCAGGTCCTCTGCAGCTGTCGTGCTTTGCCAACACCTCCACGTATGCATCCTCTCTCGTCCTTTTTCTTTGGCCTCTGATGGTCTGGCAACCAGTGCTGTGATGATCAGTATTGATTTCCCAGCAGATGTTAACTCTAAGTAGTAAAAAAGAGTAAGGAGTGCCTAGGATTACCTATTGGCTTTCTACTTTTCCTAAGAGGAAGGTGTGGTAGCCCCTGGTTTTGAGAGCCTATCTCCAGAACCTCCTCCCAGTCCGGGGAGACCTTGGAGATCTTAAGTGCTCTCAAAGCCCTTCTCCTGTGGGCAGAAACATGTGGCTGCTGAGCTAGTTTCTAGGGGTCTGCACTGCAGGTTACAGCATGTTTTGCTCTTCTGTTCTGCTTATTTGAGTATGGAGGAGTTTCTTTAGAATAATACGAGGGCATTGCTGGGAGAGCTGGGGTGTGGAGGCAGTACTGAGGGCCAGCTAGGGGTTATGCTTGTGCTTCTGCTGGCGGATCTAGTAGCGGAGAAGGTATCCCTGATGCTTGTGCTGAAAGCAAAGGAAAAGTCTGTTTTGAAAGCAAAGGAAAATCTTCACATTCTTCAGAACTAAACTTTCGAAGGTGCTACTTGGCTGGGAGGGCAAAGCAATGCATTTGGAAACAGACAGCTAGACATATAGCAGAAAAAATTTTGTCTCCAAAGTCTGATTTTATGTCCCTTGCAGAGTTGCCTCTCTTGCAACATTGAAGATATTTTGCAGGGCACTGCAGGTTTTGTAGTGGATAATGTTGAATTTGTAGGTTGTAATTCAGAATTTGCTGCTTGTTTGGTATGTTTTGCCTTGAGCTTGAGTACAGCTGCTGTGGGCTTCTTTATAAAAATACAGGGATTACCTTTTGTAATGAAGCAAATGATACATGACTGCGATGCAGTACCAAAGTCTTTGAATGCTCTGGTGGTTTGCAGCTCAAATATTTATATTACTAAAGTAAATTATTTGCCAAGCTGGAAAAAAAAAAAGGAGTGGTACTTAAAATAAGAAAATAGAGTCAGAATCTTTGTTTTATGGTTTGCACATGCCAAGTATTATGTATGCTTAGGATATTACATAGACTAGTAGCAATATTAAAATAGCTGATAACACACATGGTTTCCAAGAGTGGTGTAGTGAATTAAGTCTGGTTTTGGCCTATGGGGATTCTGTGATGGCTAATAAAAGCTGACTTGAAGCACTAATAATGTCTCACTCTACCCATCTACCAATGCCTCATGTAACTGAATGTCAGTGTATTTGGAATTATCCAGGGGATTCAGGAATAGGTAGATGGGGCTGAAGAGACAGACAAGTGCATACACACACACAGATACACACACCACGGTCGCATAAATCTTGCTTGTTTAAGAAATGAGGCTAAAAATACCCTTGAATGTGAATTCAGGTTAAACATGGTGTTGGCTGTAAAGTCTAGCATGATTTTATTGACCTAATGTAGATTTTTCTTTCTGAGAACAACCCAGGAGACACACTGAAGGCAGAACTTTCTTACAAGGATATTACCACCTTCAACTGTTTTCAAAATCAGTTTTTGAAAGGTCTTAAGACACACAGTTGGGTCAGTGAATGCTCAAATGCATGATGGAGGCTGAATTTTGCCTTGAAGCTCACGGATGTTATTTTAAGACTCCTTAAGAAACAAATCTTGTCTGCATTGATTGTTTTTTGGGCTTTTTACTGGAGATAGTTTTAGGAAACAAGCTTTCCTGAAACAGGCATTTTCACAGAGTTGAAGGGATCTAAAATAAATGCTAATAACACCATTTGTGGCTACCACACTCATCTGGGAAACTATGGTACCAACAACTGGATTACATTAGGTGATAGCTGTGAATATTTTGGCACTGTAACTCTTTCAGAACTTGATTTTGGGATTCCGAAATGATTGTGTGTATGTAAGTGAGATCACTGGTGTAAAGCATTATTCAGTGCTCAGGAGTCTAATCTATCCTTATTTCTCTAGTGTCCGTAACATGCCTTTTTGTTAAGTTAAGCCTTATTTGCATGAGTAATTTTAAGCACAGTAGCATTTTTGCTTCAGTGCCTGATGTAGTCATGGGACATCTGAATAAGCTGTAACTTGTGGTTGTGCAGTTCTCCGTGGATTTTGTATCTGCTACGTCTTCTCTGCACTTAAGAACACAAAACGGTCTTCTTGAAGTTGCTCACAGCCACTCCACCCTCTAAAAGACGAGACGCTCAGGAAGATTACACTGGCTGTTTCCAGTGTTGTTTTGCTGCACCTCACCCACAGTTTGTTTTTAATCATTCTCATGAATGATTTACTGTTCCCTTTCTATCATGTTACTTTTTCATTGTTGTCTCCAGCAGGCAAAAAGCTTTCAAAGGGTTCTTTAGGGCTTAATGTATTGTTTGTCCTAGATATTGGGCATGACTTATTCAGAAATGTGTAATAAATACACAGCTCCTCTCGTTTCTGATTGTTTGCACAGTCGATGGATTAATGGATGACTAGATGATGGATGAATCCTCTGTTCTAGATGAAGTTAGGGAGGGCGTGTGGGTGCAGGTGGGATCTTGAAGGTCATATGTAAATCTTGTGAGCTCATTCAAGTCCATGGATACACCATTTTATACCAGTGGATAATGTACTGGTTTAACTCACTTTACTTCCGGGATGTCTTTCCTGGTAGTGGCTTTGTGCACTTATCCCTGATCATGCCATATAGATATAGTACTTCTGTCTTCAAAGATGTATGCTTATAAATGGTTATTTTTAGTTTGTAGATATCTGGTTCTTTTGATTAGTAGCAGCTACTGTGGCTAAAGAAGGCCCTTATTTTCCCTGCTTGCTTTTTTTCCTGGTGCACTGAGACAAGGAGTGCTGCGGCAAGGGGTTCTGATAGTTTAGTCTATCGGCTGCGAGGGTAAGTCTCTGAGCAAGTCTATGTGCTCTGGAGGATGTTTACTAGTACACGCTTGACAAAACTTCTTTTCATTTTATAGATAACGAATTGTGAATCTCAGTGCCACTGCTGCTCTCACAGAGACTTGCAGTGAACAGCTGAGTCATACAGATGAAGCCTAAAATGTCTCTCCTCGCAGATGTGAGGGAGTCCCACCGCTTCCTCTGCAGAGAGTCGCGAGCTACTGCATTCTGCACCCTGCAAAACGCTTGGGTGGGCAGGAGGGTGAACGACTTGGCCCCTGCACCTTGTCTGGCAGTGTGCTAATTCTGGTGCACGGGAGGCATATGCTGTGACGTGTGCAGGCAGATCGCTCACAGCTCACTCAATTCCTGGAGCGGCAGGGAAACGGGCAAAATAGCGGTGGGCTGCCAAGTCACAGCCTGCTAGCTAGGTTGCTTGAGAGTCAGCACAAACCTCCTTATCCCCTGTTATGGAGTAAACTGCTCAGTAACGTCTTCTCTTACCCTAGCAAAGGTCTTAAAGAGGCAGCTCTGTAGCTTACTTTGGGTTGTGGCAGATTTGCCTGGTTTTTGCCTGTTTACTTATTGTGCTTCAGATCTGCAAACAGCATTGTGTTTGCCATAGCAATTCCAACCTACGTATTTCTGCTGAGAGATCTTTGGAAGACATGATCAGTATTGGGGAGGTCTGTCTCTCTACATCCGTGGACTCTGCACAGGGCTATTGCACAAGAGGCTGTGCAATATATTCTTCCAAAAAACCTGCTAATGAGAACAAGTGAATCAAAGGAGAGTTATTAGTCATGGGTTTCCCATAGCAATCTCTTTCATGGAGCACTGACTAATGGCTGCTTCTCAACAAATAAATGAAAATATCAGATAAAATGAAGTCGAATGCTTAAGCCTTTACTCAGGACCAACTAAGCTTCAGCCATTTGCTCTGACCACTTTTGAAAGCTTGGCATGCATCACTTGCATGGGAGAGCTGTACCAGAGCTGTGAAAGGCCCTATATATCTTAACTCTTGTCCTGTGTCTTATATCTTGCCCATTTCCCACTTACACTAACTGTGTTTAAAGCTTTTTAGAAGGTCTGTCATTGTGCACAGTCCATGCTAAGGCATTAAGGACAGACAGGATTCTGTTCTTAAATCCTGCTTTGAAAATCTCTTCATAATATGTCGCTAGAAGAAACTCCTGGTTTGTTTATTTTGATTTGTCCTTTGGCTGTGGCTGGATGCCCGGTCATGGGCCAGAATCAAACTGGCCGCATACCAACCCAGAGCAATTTGCAGCTCCATGTAAGTGACTTCAGTTCGTTTTGGCCATATCTCTGCAGCATTTCCCAGAGGCAGTCATCTGTGCTTCAGCTAATCGGGGTGCAAACTGAACTCTGGCTTGCCTGGCTGAGCCTGCCAAGAAAAGCATTAGCTAAGCAGAAACAGCTTGTAGCTGAGGGCAAAGGTGAGCATGCATTAAGTAGCCACATCTTGATACAGAAAGGATGCAGCTACAGTCAAAACAGGGGAAGGGGGACTGGGCAGACAGACAGCCGCCTGAGGTGACCTAGGAGTGCATGCCACACTGCTTGCTGAGAAAGGCCTCTTTATCTCCCTGCATTATGCCTGCCTGTTTTGACTGAGATGCAGAACAAATGCAAAAAACCCACCTATGTGGCCTTGATGACATTTTCCTGTTTCTTGGCATTGGTTTGTTGTGCTTAGAAAGGCCTTGAATCTGTTTGACCATTGTGTATATCTCAGGCCCAGACAAACAGAGATATTTGTGCAGCCGGCTTTGCAGTTCCCCTCTCCCTAACGTGCAGGCTAGGGAGTAGAGAGGGTGTTTGAATGCTGAGGCACCTTTCTAACAAGATCATTCACTGCTGAATCACAGCTGGGAGACAGGAGAAAGAAGCTGAAGTTCTTCCTGTGTGTCTAGGAAGGAGCAGGGAGCAGAGGTGGGGAGGAGACCTTTAACCATCACCTAGCCCTTTAGCAGTGGCTGGTGTGTCTGCCTGATCCCATGTCATACAGCATGACAGTATTTGTATTGCCCTCCTGTTCCCGTTTAGATTAGAGCTTGCCCAGTGTGACCAGCATTTCCAGACCTTATTTTGAACATAGCTAATGCAAGCCTTGCTCTGGCAGAAGCCCTGGTGTGTCCATGAGTATCCCTCAAAGAGACAGGACAGCATTTCTTACCAGTTTTATGAGGAATAATCTTATCAGAGTTCTTGGACTTCACCTGGATATTCACAATTCCTTCTTGTTCTGACAAGGCTTTACCACTTTGATAAATTTTGTCTATAACATCCCCCCCGCATAGGCTATAGATAGCATGATAAAATGGACTTGAGTTCCAGTTACAACTGGTTTTCTTTTCAGACTGTCTTTCATATTTATTTCTGCACTGGCAAAATGGTTGGACTGTGGGCCTTGAAGCCGTAAGACTGAACATGAGAGATACTAGTTCTGTGTTTCCCTGAACTTTGGCAGCATTCAAAAGATTGGATTTACAACTCGACCAAATGCCTGTTTGGCAAAATAGTTTTCTTGAATGGCACGCCCCGATTCTGGATTCAGCTTGGCGCTGTTTGGTGGGGCTGTTTTGTGGAAAGAGGTAGCTTCTTCCTCTTGCAGTGGGTTCATGTCCAACCAGGAGACACCTTGGGTGTTGGCATGAGGTAGTACAGTCCTTTAGCAGTCCTGGCTGCTGTTAGTGAGATGCACTTCTAGCAACAGAGAATGCCTGGAATGTAATGCTTATTTCTTTTAGTCGCCCCTTACTTTGGTGTCCAGCAGGGACAACTTTAGAGCCTGTTGGCATGACAGTAGCTTTGGTCACTTTTGGAGATTTGGGACTATGTGGCTCAAAACTGCTCCCTTTGCATGGGAGGGCTGAGATAAGCCCCATGTCTGAGCTCCTAATCCTGTGTCTTACTTGAATCTTTCCCATTTCCCATTAACTGTGGAGCTTTAAAAGTTAAACAGCAAACCTCTTCTCTTCAGACCCTCTTCTTTCTTTGTTGCTCTCATGTTTGTTCTCATTCCAACTCCCTAAGGGGAAAACCAAATGCCATTTGCAGTTCACTGCTGTGTATTACATTTATTGCCTCGGTCTTACGCTCTCTCAGAGCGTGAACTCAGCCAACCGACTTCTTATCAGTTTGACAGGCTGTGACTGTTGTCCTGGTGACCAGCATAGTTGCACTATCATCATGTACAGAAGGCAATGAAAGAGATGCCTCGACCTGTGGGTGTAGCTGTGTGTGCACATGACGTGCCAGTAAGTCACTAGGATACATGAAGATAAGATCCAAGTCTTGGTCTATGTATGTGGAAGATGAAGCAAAAACAAAATGGAGAAGCATGCAAAGTTAATAGCTATAAAAGAAGAAATGAGAATATGTGTAGGAGTTGCAGATGCTCAGCTCGTCTCAGCATCTAATCTGTGTACCCATAATTTAGTGCATTTGTATTTGAGATGCTTGCCCGCCAGCCTGCTGTCTCTTTGCCCTTCTGTCTTCTTCTACCCACTCCATTTCTTCCATTTCTTACTTAGGTTTATGGACATGAGAAAGAATAATGTTACTAACACTTCGGAGACACGTTTTCCATCCAGACACACCATGCTTAACCCATTCATACACACATCCCTGTACAACGTCAACTCCAATTCACTAATTACTCACGGGAATTGATCAGACTGATTTTGTGGTGCCCTGCCACAGATTATCTCCTAGGCGCTAACAGAAAGCCCTGCATACAGTCGAAGTGGAAGACATGGAACAACAGATGGAAAGAGATGGGTAAGGGAGCACAAAGAAACAGTGAGACATCATTACTGAGCACATAGGCAACGGTGTCAGCACACCAGCTGCCTAATGCTTGGGACAGCTTTTGCAGACTACACAGCATGTTCTTGTTTTAGCGTTGGCTGGTTCACTTAGATATTGTCAGCTTTCAGCCTGTCAGAAGACAATGTGAGATGGGGTAACCTAGATAAAAGCAGATGCTGGCTAGTACAGGCTATGTGTTAGGGGATAAGAACATATTCAGGTCTTCTACCTGTGAAAGGCTTGTAACAAGCCTGCCAGTTTCTGTGCTGAGCAGGGACAGCTTTAACCTGCTGGGGTCCAAGCGGGGCACGGCCCAGAGGCTCGTGTGCCCTGTGTTACGTGTGTGGTGGCATGGTGGTGTAGCCATGGTTGCTATGGGGAGGAAGTGTCCGGTTAATCCTCAACCCAGCTAATCTTCCATGGCTAATTGAGAGTTGAATGTGGTTAGTTTACTGTAAAAGCTGGCCTTTCTGAACACTTATTACCAGGCATAGCTCCACAGACGTCAACAGTCCTGCACTAGACCCAAAATCGTGGGAAGGTACGTCTGATCTGCTGTCTTGTTTTGCTTATATATCTATGCCCTTAGCATTGCCCTTGCCTGTGTTTGCTTATCTGGGACCTCCAGAGGTCTTGCAGCAGATAGGGTGCTCCGCTAGACCTGCCCACCCTCTGCTCACATCTGTGTATCTCCAAACAGCCTGCGTGGGGGGGATTTCTGGGTGAGGCATTGGGAGGAGGAGCTGATGCAGCAGATCTGTCTCCCGGGAAGGTCTCTAAGGCGATGCTTCAGGGCAGGCTGTGTTTCAGTGGTGGTCGGCAGGGAGAAGGGATATGCTTGTGAACAACATGACTCAGCCCTCATGCCAGGGCTCCCGGTGGGAGGTGCCACATCTCCTGGCTGAAGGATCAGAGCCCTGCTGACTAACGAGAGGTTTAAGGATGTTGTGGGATGGAGCTTCTGTCATGTAAAATTCATGGTGCTAGCAGGCCATCTTAAGTAAAAAATTACCCTCCCTGAAAAAGACACGAAGTCTTCATTTCATGCTTGTGAAAAAAACACAAAGAAAGGAGGTTTAAAGAATGAGGGAATTCAGGATTGTCTTGTGTGTGGTGTGTGCCGGTCTGATGTAATGCTGAATCTGCTCTCACAAAAGGTTTGCACTGGAATAACGCATGCATGTTGCCCGTGAGGAAATGGAGCAGCAAGGGCAACATCACTTCAGCTTAGAGGAAGGGACTTGAGCTTTCTGATTAGCAGAAATGGAGGAGTTGCATTTCTCACCTCTGCAACAGCTTCATCTTCTGGGGTGGCTCCGTGAAGTTCAGTGACACAGTGCATGGTGCTGGTGGGTGACAGAGCAGACCTGGACCAGCTCTCTTTTTACAGGACAGCTGATAACCTGGCTCCTATTACACTTCTCCTTCTGCTTTTTGTTCGCTTGCCCACCTGTGCCTATTGTCCTGCACTTATTAGTACTTCTTCTGTTACTGAGATCTGACTGTTTTCCTTGGGCTGCTCATAACTCTCCTAGGTGTTGTGTATACTGAAATTTCTAAGGGACTTGTGAAAGTCCCGTGTACCTTGAGGTAGTAGGCACGATTATGCGGCCCTTCCTTTGTAATATGAGTTCTTCCTCTTATGGGAAGCCTGATAAATGAAGAAGAAGCTATTGTTTGTTGTTGTTACAAAAGGCTCTTGAGATAAATGGGAATCTGGCACCAACAACTAACTGCGTAATTTCAGGAGGGTAACTGAAATGGCTGGAAAGCAGTTCTTGCTACTAATGAGTGCAGTGAATAATTGCTGCCTTCAGTTCTTTTTCAAGGCAGTATTAGTTTGCTGGTTTTAACAAGATAGAGAACACATGTAAAGTACATTTTGGTTTTGTATGAATTGGTCCCAAAAAAGTATAGTTAGAGAAAATTGAGTGCAACATCACATGTGATGTGTTGCAGGTGATAGGTAGCAGAAGTGACCCAGATCAATTAGAAAGGACAGATGAAAACAGCTTTTCTGAATTTGAGTGTATGCAGCCAAAGAGGCAGTTGGGGCCCCAAAAGGGCCCTGGTTCTTGGGGCAGCAGTTCCTGGGCATAGGCAGAGGCAGAAAAGGTGTCAGCAAGCACCAGGCTCTCCCAGCCAGCTCAACCCCTTCCCTTTCCCTTGTGGCAGGAGCAGCCTGTCCCCATGCTTTCGTCCTTTCAGCAGCTAAATCCGATACTGCTTGCATAGTTTTGAAGCCAAGAGCCAGCAGTGTCTCCCAGTCGTGCAGAAGCCCTGGCTAGTGGTGGTGTCCTGGGGAGGGAGGCAAGCAGGATTCCCATGTGGGGGCTCCCCTCTTGCTGAGATGACTTGCCCCAGCAAGCAACTTCTGCTGGGGCCGTTGCCAGATATGCAGCCCATAAAGGCATGGGACTCATCAGCCATACAACTGACCCTCTGCCCTCGCAGACCATATACATCTGAATTTTGTCATGTGAGTAGGAACTCAGAAGATCTGTGGGCCTGGGGACTAGTTTATGACACTTTTTGTGATGGTTAATTTCTGGAAGTTTAGGCTATGATTCATCTGCTCTGAAATACATACATCGACATCTGACCTATTCATTCTGAATTCCTTTTATTGTTGATGGAGAGAATTAGGCAGTGCTGGTATGCTGCTTGACTGGCCTCTTTTAGACGTCTACATTCACTTGAGAGGAAGGGCACTGGCTATGCCTGTGCCTTTTTTCTGGTTATAAAAGCAGTCTGGATTATCAGCAGAGGTGTACACTTCTTCATACTGGCCATGCAAGGTTAGTAAAAGGATTCACATCCCCAGATCTTGAATCACCTGTTAACTTATGCACTGGGCAAAGACTCTGGATTCCCCAGAGAGGCCAGATGAAAACCAGGCAGGTAGAGACCTGGACACAGAGGGTCCCTGTTAGGTCCCAGCCATAGGGGCCCTCTCCCCCTTGAGGGGATCTACCCTAGCTTGGTTGTCTGATGGATCTCAACTGGGGTTGTGACCACTAACCTGCTGAATGAAAAGCTGGTACAGGATTTTGTTGCCTCAAGTTGATTTGTTTGTGCCAAGAAGGTAAGAAGAGGTCTCAGAAAATAAACTTGAACCTCTGGACAAGTTTTCCATTGCTGAACTTGGCTCTCCTGCTGACTTTTGTCTAGCTGCTGAGATCTTGGGTCTACCCTTGCAGGAGTTATGAAGATCTAAGTGCAGTGTTTTCTATCATCCTTCAAACTCTGCCTGATTTCTCGCCTCCCATAACCCCCTGGCACCTTTTCTGCTCCATATCCTTATCCCTTGTTACCTGCATCACTGTCTTGCCTTTTCATAGCCTCTCCGTGCTCTTGTCTGGTTTGGTTTGCTCATTGCTGCATGTGCTTTTTTTTGTTCACTGCCAAGGCATGCGACCTGCAAGGTCTCTTGATTGAGTCTGACTTTGCCTTTTAAAAAGAGGCCTGAGATCTCAGTAACCCACCCAAAGAACTAAAAAACCAAACCACCCCAAACAAGACAGACAGGAAAATATACAGTGGATCTTTCTGTGCTCTCATAAATAAAAGTCAGACAATCACATGGTTTTCTAAAAATAACCCTCATAGCGAGTATTTCGGTAGGAATAATACTGACCTAGTTTGCATGTTGCCCACATGCAAAAAATAAGTTGGTGAGGAAAAGCCAATTGCCTGATGCGGTATTTGCATTTGCTGAACCAGATCTGAATTGAGAGGTGGTTAATTAGATCTTATATTCTCCTGTCGGCGGCCCCTCTGGAGGTTTCAGGGAAGAGGGGAGGGGGGGATGCACTCTGGCAGCATGGCCCACAGCAGTCGCTTGCCTTCTGCGTGGGCTGGACGTGTGGGTTGTGCCTATGTGGTGCAGTCAGTGAGGGTCTGCATGAGCAGAAGTCCTCTTCTGTAGACTCAGTCCAGGATGTTCGTGTCTGGGGAAAGAGCAGAATATCTCTGTGATCAGAGGACCTGAATTTATGCATGTGAATTTAGCTTCCTGCCTCCATCTGTGAGGCAGATCAAAACATTTTGGTATCAAAGGAAACCTCCCTTGACTACCCAGCTCCTGCCCTCCCGAGGGACTTGGTCTGTGCTCCTGTCCTTGTCCCTGTGGCCAGCACTGCAGCATAGCCCTGGGGTGGGAGCTATACCTTGGTGGGCCTGGGAGTGTCTTGCAGTAGCCCCTGCCTGCAAGCTCCTTCTCATCCCACCTGGGGAGATGCTGCCTGAGTGCTGGCCTGGACCTGGACCTGCTCCCTGTAGGCAGCTCAGCGTCAGTGACAGCAGTGACAGCAGCTATCAAGGGCTGGCATCAAGCTGGCATCCCTCACAGAGATGGACACCCTCAGGGTCCCCTGAACATCAGTCTGGTGAGTATCATTGGTTAATATGAAAGGTTACTGGGCCTGGCTGGTGGAGGAGCCCACTAGGATCTCAGGGAGATGAGGAACGTGATTGTAGACAAAATGGATCAGTAGTGAGGCAGGAAGCAAAGGTCTCGGAGGTCCTTACTCTGGGGCTGACCAGCCTTTCTGTCACTCTGAGCCACATACCACCATCTTTACATTATTGAGTGCCACAGGATGCACTTCCCATCTCTTGAAGAATTGGCAGATGGAGAAGTGTCCTGTATGGTTCATCGGTAGGACATGGCATTGCCTCGTCAAGGCCCCCCTAGCTTCCCAGGGATGATGGATGTGCACTGTGTTTGCAGCTGGATCCCATCGCAACCTGGCAGTGTAGGGCTCAGCAGACTTCACTGGCTTATTTCCTCTTGGCTTGACGTGCACCAGCAGTCCTTGATCCAGCATAGCCTCGCTGCCGGCAGTCCAGGGGCAAGAGCTGCCCCTGAGCTGCCGGAAAGCCGCGGGTGGCTCAGGAGCGGGAAGCTGGCCACCCCGCTGCGCGGTCTTGTCCTCCACAGCTTTGGCACATCTCAGCCTCTCCATGGAGCTGTGGCTGCCTGGCCTGCCGCGTGTGCTGAAATGAGGGCTGCAGTCCCTTCCAGACTCTGAAAGGAGAACAGAAGCATGTTCGGGAGTGCTTTGTGTGGATATGGATAAAGCTCTTTTATGAATAACGGATGCCATCGCTTTCCCTTAAGATTATATCTTTTTTTTCTCCCCTCTCATGATAAGCGATACGTGAATTTCTGACTCTCTGAACAGCCTCGATGCTGGGAAATGCTCTCATTCAGGCACAGAATCTAGGTCAGCTGTTCATAAGAATAGATCAAGCCTTCATTGAACGCAGTGGACCGGCCTGCAGCAGGACGGGGTTTTTTCCTGGCTTGTTTTGTTCATAATGACCTCCGAAAGTTGACAGGCATTTTATGGATGGCAGCTATAGCTTCCTGCCAGCAGGCTAGATGCAGGCATTACTGATTCAGTGCATCACAGGGGAAAATCAATAATATGAAATATTAATTGTGATTTTTAAATGTTTTTTTAAACGTTTTTTTAACCTAAGATGGGGCACTCAGTAATGAAGATCTGTACCTGTGTTTAAGAGGATCTGATTCGTGAGATGATACGTTATGAAGATGGGGCTTAAATTTTTTCTCTGATTCTGCACCTATAAATAACTGCTCTTGCATATGGCATCTAATTATTTAATTGTATATGCAAATTCGATAGTCATTTACATGCTGTCATCAATGACAGCAACTAATAGCACTGGCAGTTATTTCCAGGCACGTATGGTAATGCCAAAAGTTTTAAATATCAGTCAGTAGCTGCCATACATACCAATATCTCTTCCCTTCCAAAAATGTTAGAATAAATTAATATCACAAGGTACGTCTGCTTCTTCTTGGAACTGGTTGTACCACAGTGGATCTGTTGTGTTATATATTTTATGTAACACTACAGTCCAGCTTGGGGTTCCTGATTTATCTCTGTGTGATGGCCCCACAAGACTGGGAAGCAAGAGGAGAGAAAACATTAATATGCTTTTTCTCAGTTGTATTTACACATGCAAAGGGTGGGGGAAGGCAATTGCAGACATGAAGGACTCAGGTCCCGCTTGTACAAAGTGGGATCCATAGCCATTTTGATCCAGAAGATATTTTACAGCTCTTTGGCTTTCCCTTTGTGTAGACCTAAATGGTTACCCAGGGTAAGGTTAGTAGGAATCAGGGCTAGGGAGTGCCCAGTTCATCTTCTTATTGTCATCAACAAAATCAGTGCAGTCTTCTTTTTCCTGATGTAAACCAGGTTTTGAGCATGAAAGCTGTATTTTGCTGCCATTTTACCCATTTTGCCCACCTAAGGTGTATTTAATGTGAAGAATGTGGTAACAGCCAAGGAGACCTCAGTGAACACGTAACCGTTATTGGGTTTGGAAGCTCCCCATTAAAACCTTGTGCAGAAAATACCATTAAAACCCCATTCATTCAAACAAACAAGCTCCAAGGCAGCTGTCTTAAAATCCAACAATTCTGTACCGTGTCAAGATCAGCTATATTAAATTGGTTTGCAGTTTGTGCGATTTTCAGACATTATTGACTCCAAGGCATTTGTTGTCATGTAGCCATGGAGCATACAAACACCACTCCACACCACTATTTCCTGCTCACTGAACAGATGTGTACAGCTAAGAGGCTGAATATTCTCTTTGAAACTAAAGGAAATAGTCACTTACTTAAATCCTTTGTTGGAATGTGGCCTTAGTGCTCTTTTATTAATTGAATTTTAAGAGTCTTGGCTCTTGACAGCCAGTAAATAACATGTGCTGGAGATCTGAGGTCATAACAGTACAGATAACATGCTTGTTCAGGATGGGAACAAATAGTGGTTCCTTTTTTAATTTTCTTGATAATTTAGAAACATCCTTACAAATTACCTAATTTTGGTTCCTCGAGGACCACATCTTTCTCCTTTGCAGGAAAAACTTGCTGTGAGTGATGAACGCCAGCAGAGTGGTTGCGATGAAGGCGGCAGAGGAACACTGCCAATGTGCTGGCAGTTGGTGCTGTGCAGCTCTCGGGAGTTGGGTTAGTGTCTCTGAATCTTTATATAGAGCTCCCTCCACCTTGCTGAGAAGTGGGAAGCAATGGTAAGATGAGATACATCCTGATACTGGCAGCAGATGAATGCCTTACAAATACTCTTCCCTTTCCTTTACCTTGCCTATATCTGATGCCCCCCGGCCACCCCTCCTACCCC
>NW_009187991.1:0-11614 GCF_000690835.1 Fulmarus glacialis
AGTCCAGATAGATGACGTCAGTTGCTCTTTGTTTTTTTTCATCCATAAACTACATTTAATCAAACTGGTATTTTCAAGATCAGGCTTTAGCTCATTGCTAGAAAATATAATGCAATCTTATTTGTGGACACTGCAATCAGTGGAAAGATTTCAATTTGTTTCCAGATGGCTGAACCAAACTGTTATGCCCTCCTCATTAGAAATATCTTCCTATATCTGCCCTAAAACTCCCAAGTTCCAACTAAATTATTTTACTTGTTTTCTATTTATTTTGATTCTTCAGACACTGGTACGTAATAACCATAACCAACAAACATGTGTCTGCAGCTCTCTCACCATCCTGCCTCTCGACTTCCTTATCCTGTGATAACAACGCTCATATCTTGAGTTTGAATAAATCATGAAGTGAATGGAGAAATTTTTCATGCAGGAGTAAGACAAACAGCCTCCCTAGTGATGTCTGGTTGTAAGTGTTAAAGGGGAGGCAGAATTTGAACCCCACCAGCCTTTGAATGGTCTCACCTGTAAAAAGTCACAGTGAGACTTTTATTTGCACAAAGGACCAAATCTCATCCTGGTAAGTAAGCTGGAAAAATCAATTCATTGCTGCAATAGTAGTTTTCCCACTCCTCTTCAAGCTTTGTTGACTTAAAGTACGCACGGTCACATAAAACACAAACACTGGTCATGTTCACTGATGACACACCACATACAATGTGACCACTGCCTGGCTAGAACAAGGTCTTCATAAACATTTACAGTTCCACACTTACAGCACTTATGAGTACCCTTCCACTATATTGGCCAGAGAAGTCTTTGGCTCAGTAACTGACCAAACTACTAAAAACACAAGGAGATGCTGTGCGTCTGTTTATGTGGAAAACATAGGGCTAATAGAAATTTCTTTCAGATATGCAATAGCTGGACCCTAACTGCACTCGTATTATCAAAAGTCTTTCCAAGGACTTACACAAACTTCAGATTAGATGCTCAGTGAGTTTTTACATTTACAATCCTATGATCTAAAATACTGTTCAACACATAACAAACAGATGAAAACATCGTCTCAGATTCAAGTTCGATATCATTACCTTGTCATCCAAAACAGGCTGAATGGGGACAGTGAGGGCATCATTTACAACCACTCCAAGCTCATCAACGTAGAATACAAGTATACATGCCAAAGGAGCCCAGGAATTTTCTGCTGTTAAAGTGAATGTTTTTGCAGCCTTTGTGCCAAACGCCATAATTTGTTCCTTAGATAACACCTGAAAGGGAAAAATGAAACACTTAATCTTTTGGTATCTCAATACGTCATAAGCTCTGCAATTCCTTCTACAAATAGCTGTTAAAAGAAGAGACATATAGCTGTGATTTTTTTTCTTACTAAGTGGTTGACCAGTTCTATGAGACTGGGTATGGAACAGACAGGTAATATAATATTTAAATATTAGAAATAGATTTTTTCCATGCTTTAATTCCTGTATCACTATAGGCAACGAGTGCACAGCACAACATATGCTATGAGAACATAAAAATACAACAGTAATACTGCTGGCTCATGTGGGTCATCTATAACAACATTTGAGTTTGGATCAGGAATACAATTTTAAAAGCAAAGCTCCCAAACACCCCTACTTACCACACTTTGGTTTGCACCATGGAGAGTGTGAACTGGGGCCCACTAATGTGTTGCAGTTAAAAACAGGCATTCATTTTACCAGATCAGATTAGAGATAGTCTGAAGGTACCTTGAAATACCTGGAGTTCAGGCCCACAGCATCAACTTTTTTACTCTAAATCTGTTCCTATTGGACCATACCACTTACTAATGAAGACAGAGCCATGAAGGGCAGTTCCCTGCCTTTGACTGCATGGACCTGATCTTTTTTAAATCTTCTAGAGGGTGTTTCTATTTTAGAAAATACACAAATGCCCACATTTTATATTGTCCTAAAGTTTTCCTTATTCAGTTTACTATTAAAGTCTCTGAAAGAAAAAGAATTGTAGTTATCAGGATCATTATGGTGTAGACAGGCATGTGTTAAGGACAGGATGGGAGACTGGTGATGGTATATATAATAAACCCTTCAATCCAGATGCTGTAAGACACAGTACAGCAGCCGAGCCATCAAACAAGCCATTACCCAAGCCATTTATTTCAAAATGCTTCCTACGAAGTCCCCTTGTTAACAATGCCACCCTGCCCACTGGACCATCTGTTTCCTCAGCAGGCAGGTCTTCCCCTCACCCTGTGCCTGCAGGCTCAGCCCTGACAGTCCTGAACCTGCGTACAGGCTCCACCAGCACCCCGCTTCCACCTGCATCTGCAGGACCTGACAAGCCCCAGCTTGGGCTGCACCTGGGACATCCCTGCCCCTTCTCCTGTCACGGGTGCTCTGCACAGTCAATAGACAGTATTGCTCTCACAGTTGCGCCTTGTCTCGCGCATAGGCAAGCAGAGATAACCCAACACCCAAATCAGAGACGCGCTTCTCCCAGAGAGCACCTCCTTACAGTGCCAGAGGCATTTCTGCTAGGTAGCAAAATGGAGTTCTCTTTCAAAAAGGACCATCCTAGTGGAAAGGAAGTTTTTGCGCCACCTCTTTCACAAAGCAGAATAAAAAATGCTGAATCTCTCTAATGTTCAATCACATTCCCCTCACTGGAGTATTTCTCAAGTTGGTAAAAGTCATCTTGGATTGTCCCCATATGTAAAACCAGTAACTTACCAGATAGTGGAACTCTCTCACTGGCTTGTTGCTTGCAATGCTCAGCTCAAAAGGCTTCCCAGCCTAGGAAAAGCACATGATTCATATGGATGAGTACAGAAACATGATGAGTAACTTGAACAGTTCTTATCTTTGCAAGTTTTGTCTCAGACTGTACCTTTATATCCTGGCTCTTTGTTTTAACCTGGAGATAAGTCTGGCTGGGGGAGCTGAACACATCATAAACACCTATGTCAGTCCTACTGCTGAGGAATTCTGCCTGCGAGACAATGCAAAACAAAGCTCTTAACAGCAAAATCTGTGTGATGTTCACATATATGGTACTGTTTACAAGAGCATGGTAGCCTTAATGGCAGTACAGGACCACTTTACTGCTTGCTTTGGGTATCTGTTTTGTTTTTTCCCTTGCTATCTTGGTGCAATTATTAGATCACATTTAGATAGGATCCATCACTTTCTTTCCAGCTCTAACATGAATATGAGGTAAGGAAAATAACAGTAGGTGACATATCAGCTGTTGCAGATGGCAGGAACAGCATATCTTTGATCACAGCACGCTCAATTTGATGTGTCGCTGCTCCAAAGCGACATATTACAAAGCAATACCTGAACTCTCAGATTTTTTGTATCAGACAGGATTGGAAACTCAATATCAATTATTCCATTTTCTGGGACCGTGTAATTCAGGACATGGACTGTCAGATTTCTCTCCTCTGTTGCCTCATTCTCAAGGTGAGAAAGTGAAGAATGGTGAAAAAGCAGGTCTGACTGTTGTGCAGTGATTGTGACAAGATTCTGCCTCTCTTCAGCTGTCAGCTGGTTGCTATCAGAACGTGTCACCTTTAGCTAAAAATAAAAAGAAAGAAAACACCCATCAAACAGGGTAAAGCTAAAATGCACAACACATAACATGTAACAATGTATTTGCACTCACATCATATCAAAAATCAAAGGTATCCTCAGATTTCTCACACATCAGTAACTTTATTTTTAATCCCTTGTGAGCACTGCAGGTAGGCAAGTCAGCCAAGAACAAAATTATTCATAACTCCAGGGAGTAAAAAAAAAAGCAAAACCAAAGCAGATGGAACCGAAAGGTGACCTGCCTTTCAGCTCTCCCAATAGCTCTTCTTGTTGAAAAGGCTTTTCTCTCAGGCAAATTATACATATCCTACCTACAGACTGAATATTTAATTTTATCACTTGTATCTCATCACCACAACAAAGGACAACCTAACATTACATCATGTGCAGGAAAATGTGTCAGATTAGCAGAGATGGTGCTGAGTCGGATGTCTTTATGGATTCATCAAATGAGCTGAAGAAAAGACTTAAAATAGGCCCAAAATTGACAGTCTGCAACTTCTTCACTCCAGCATCCATCAATCAGCACTACAAGTTACATCAACCTTTACTCCCACATTCAAGCAGATTCTCATCCGCAGTAAAACCATTCTCCTTCTGCATTACACACTCCAAAAATTCAACTTCTACATTTAAAAGCACCGAACTAATGTTGCCCTTTTCTTTTTCAATCCAGAGGTCTGTCACTCCATTACCTCTCCTCCTCTGCCATTATTTTCCTATCCTCTCTCTGTACAGCATACGCAGATCTCCACTTACTAGTAATAGCAGCACTTGTTCCTTCACACTCCTCTGGGAGCATAACTGATACCTTCCTCTCCGCCAGCTGCAAGCACTGCTAAATGCCTCAGCTACCTCTCACTCAGCTCATCTTTGGAAGAGGAAGAAGAAGCAGATCAGAGCTGGAGTCAAACTGGGATGCTGGCAAGGAAAATGAAAAGGACAAAAACCAAAGATCCAAATGATCAGGCTAGCACAAAGCTATGGCTTGAGCCAATCTACTCTGAAAGTGTATATTCAGCCTATTTTATTGATATTTAGGTCTGATTTCTACACAGTAAAGGCTCGAGATTTGTTAAGTCGATTCCCCTTTTCAAGCAAAATGCAGTGATGCAATATGCAACAATATGCAATATGCAATGTAGAAATACTGAACAGCCATGGACAGCACAAAGAACATGAAATACTTCTATGAGAGGACTGCAACTGGTATGAGAAAGACAGGACAGAAGGCAGAAAAGACACTTTCACTTGAGAGCAATGTAGTTTGATGAGTTTTACTGAATTTTTTAACAGCTGCTTAATTGTATATATGCATTATATAAGGTATATATTTGTGTGTGTGTATATATATATTATTAGGAGAGTTGGGAGTCAATAACTACTCTATTGTTTTAAAGCACAATCACCTAATGGAAAACAATCAGCCAGAAACTGAAAAGATTTCTCTTCCATAAGTATGCTGACAAACTATACTCAAACATATCCTGCCAACACTACAGCATTCCCTGCCACTTTACCCTTTTCTAGAGCAAATGCCTCTAAGTTTAGTATTTGCTGATATGTATCATGAAAAAGAGGTAATTTGAAAACAAATCTGTAAATTATACTTAAAAACCTGAGGCAAACTTTGGCATCTAAGCAAAAATACAGGAGAGGAAGTCACATTTGTTTATGCACAGATCATAATAAAACAAAAGAACTTACAGTAGCTATGAAGTTCAGAGAAGGCTTTATAACTCTAGAGTAGTCCATAAATTCAATAAAATAGTCACTTTGCTTTGGAAATATGATGGTACTTGAATTTTGGGAGATTCCTGTTGAATAATTGTATGTGTTTAGACAACATGCTTTTAACATACATATTCCTTTAGCAGCAATACTATTCACTGTCCATGATTTTTAAAAAATTCTAACATATTTTTCACCATTTCCACTCCTATTGCTCTTCATCCTTCCAGCTAAGGATTAGTACAAAGGTGGCAAACGTACTGGTACTGTCTTCCACAACGCTAAATAAGCCGTATCATGTAGTGCTCTACTCCACACAGACTATGTCAGAATGACACAAGGAAGGAAATTATGAATCCCAAATCAGCCAACTTCACTTTGCCAGGGTTTCTACAGAAAGTCTGTAATGAAAGCTTGTTTCTGGGACAGGCAGAAATTTTGTACAAATTATTTTTTTCTAATATGTAACGTGCAGTGGAATATGAACTCATAAAAAGTTTGCAAATCAGCCCCAAAAACACGGGGCTAGAGAACTCTTTCTACTGATGCGGTTTACAAACAAACAAGCAAGGTAAGTTTATGATTAAACTTAAGTTTGTAAGACTCAGGCTAATGCTAGCAATTCTTTATGCCTGCTGTTCTCATCAAAAGTGATCAGTCATTGACTTTAAGCCCCCATCTGAACATATTTCTTGGTTATTTAATAAATCATTTAGCGTAGAACTGTATTCAACTGAGTTAACAGCTGGTTAAACTATTTAATATCTAGGCAAGCAACAGTTCAGATAATGTATTTTTTCAGATAATATATTTGACACGTAGATGGTTCGTACTGCCATCAGCACATGACGCTTTTTTAGCGCTCCAAGCCCTTCCACATAGTGGTAAGTTCTTCCAGCACCACTTACTCTTTGGATTTCTCTCAGAAGACATCACACAGCCACGTACCTGTGAGCGACTCAGTGACAACTGCGACAATTTCTATTGGCTCTGTGTAATCACTGTCACCTTGGTGCCACGACTGATCAGCGTTCAAGTTTTGTAACATAAGTTTGTTACAGGTTACATTCACAGATCCATTTATCTAACACGTAGAAAGAAAAAAAAAGTGTTGAGCCAGCAAAGCCAAGGACACCTCTCCATCTACAACAGCTTATTTCTGGTTAAGTCCTGTAGCTCTCCCCACATACAAGTTCTGGAGTGTCAACACCAGAAAATTATGAATGCTGACCTTTATTTTTTGCTTTCAGTAACCATTTTTATTAAATCCAGTAGAAGATTTTATTAAATCCAATGCCTTATGGAGAAAGTTACTTTTTTTTTTCCCTAATATCTAGAATTATCCACTTCCACATGGCCAGAGCAGTGGTACCTATGCTTTACAGAAAAATACAATGAACAGGTCCCTGACTGAGGAGGGGGGTATACCCTATCCAACATCCCTGAGCTCAGAGTTTCTGTAGGCTACTGCTGCTGAAGGCACTAAAGTCAGCCAACAGAAAACGACAGGCACACCATTTAGCAGAAATTGAACCTGTTTTAAACATAGTCCACAGCAAAAAAGTAAAATGCCTGATTTTGCAAAAGGAAGCTATGAATCTAACACCACTTTTAAGTCTGCAGATCAAAACTGCATGCCTTTTTAAATTTCATGCTCCAGGTTACAACTAGTACAGTAACTCCAGTGTAATTACTAGGCAATTAGTAGGCAAAACATTTTGGTCTCTACCATGCTAGAGCTCCACCTAGACAATTTCAGTGGTCTCCTCTGGCCTTGTAACATAGGGCTGAGTGTGCAGGGGCACACACGGGGCCAGGGAGCGTTCCTGGGCACAGGTCCTCCATCACCTACGCTGCTACAGTGGCTCCTGGAAAGTTTTTCTACCTGGGCCAACTAGCACTCTCCAAAATAACTTCCAGGCACAGTTCAATGGACCACAGTGGCCAAGTATCATTCCCAACAAGCAGTCTGAATGTAGACACTTTGTTCTGGAAATCAAAGAGAGTTTAACACTACCCATGCAAGTCACTCCATAGACCACGCCAGCTGAACTCAGCACTCAAGAATGGTCCGAGACATATTTAACCTACAAAAGCACACACAGGCTTAAAATCTACAACATTACAAACTGCTAACACAAGACTCACCTCCATTGTTGTTGTTATATTTCTCTTGTTTGTCCAGTAAGAGACAGAAAGGCAAGTGACTGTTACAGTTCCCTTTACTGGCTTTCCATACGTGTACCTGAAACACATCAGTCAAAGTCAAACAATGCACCCCTCCAGGGCTTGGGCTCCTGAAGAGCTCTCAAGGCAAATGATTCTACTAAAATATTTTTCCCTGGCCTCAAACATGGCTAGAACACATTTGTACTTTGAAACACGGAGGTTTCAACACTGAGACCTGTTTATTGACACTGAAGTCAGAAGCCCAAAACGTGGAGAAGATACACAGCGCTGCTCTTTCCTGCACACGAGCGCTATTGCACTAAACCTATTACTATTATTATGGGCTGTACAATGTAGGAAAATTAACTATATTAAGCTAAGCTGGAAAGAAGTTATTGAATGGAACACCAATGTAGCATCATAACGAGTATGCAGTAGAGTTAAAATGGGACATGGGAAGCGCAAGTGTTTTGCTTCCCAAATGCTGCTAACACAAAATGAGAGATCTCAAGATATTTGTATTCAAATTATTTAGCAAACACAGTCCAAAGAAATCATGGCATTATTACATGGCAAACATAATTTGCAGCTGTGGCAAATCTGAAAACTGTAACATATCCACTTCTTAGAACGCCATTAGCAACCTGCAGTCAGTGAGCAGTAATAAAATAAAAATTTTGAATAAATGTTTCCAAGTATACCTAAGAGAAACCATGACATCATCAGATTCAGACAGAGGAAGGGGGGGGGGAACCCAAAATCATTCTAGTCCATCAGTAGTAATACATTCAGATGTGGTAACTTTAAGTACTTTAAATCATTATGGATTTGATTGGCAACCACTTAAGAAACATCAAAGCTGAAAAGCAGAAGAAAAGAATAATCAAATAGCGTAGTTACAGGAAGAAATCTGACAACGCTGTCTTGCACCTGAACTCAGTCTTTCCAAGCAGACCTAATTACAGTAATAAGCTGCCATTAACCTTGAAATGATACTGCCGTTGGATAGCATTCCTGTACTTAATCTAATAACACTCCAGAAATGAGAAAGGAAAAGGGTTTTATGACATCTACAAGTATAAGGGACATATAAACTCTTCGTATACAGAGGCATTATGCTTAGAAAAACAGCCACCAGGAATGAAGTCATTCCCTATAAATAATTATGACATATCAGTAAAACTTTGGCATTGCTGGGATTCAATCTCAGACAGTTCACTGGCGCCCAAGTCTGGATTTATTGCAGCAGACAGGTACATTTTCAAATACCTTATATGTATACCTAATGAAGAAGCCAGGACCTTTCAAATACCTTTTGAGTATACCTAATGAAGGAGTGGAAGACCAAAACAACTTAGGAAACCAAATTCACATTGGCATATAATGGATTCTAAAAGCAAAGCAGAATGGGGAAAAAACTTGAGGAAAACTTTTTTTAAAAAATTGCCCCTTATAAGAAACCTAGATGGTTTATAATGTTAGGTTGCATTGCCTCTAGGAAAGGAAGCTTTTTCTCAAAACTCCAAACATTTAATTTAAATAGCTTGTTAAACAATCATTTCTGCATTTCACTTATAAATGGAGTGCTTGTTTAGAAGGTATGTATTTTATGGCATTAAATAACCCACGAAAGACCTTTTATTTCAGGTCTTCTTGAATGGATCTATCAGGTAGCTTTATCTGGCTCTCATCTTCCCAAAATAAAATTAATTTCTATTTGAGATTAATGCATACTAATTTTTTTGTCTAGATATTTGTTCAGCTGAAAAATAAAATAATATTTATGCAATAGTCTACCGTGAAGCCTCTTCTGAATTTCTAAAGAGTTTTCAATTCTTCACCCATTTTCAGGTATAGGTATTTTGATAGGCAGTGGAAGCCTACACTTCAAAACCACAATGTGGATAAATTGGATCAAGAAGGATGTGCATAGAAGTTTGCATAATTTTCCAAGTGGTCTAATAAAATATAGTTACTCTACCTACAGACCTTGACATGATGAGTTGGAGAGCACCATAAAAGAGCCATAAGGACAAAAAAATGCCTCAAAATACACATTATAAGCAAAAGACTCCAGAAATTTTCTGAGTAAGGTAGCTAAAAATGTCTTGGCTATAGTCCAGAAATACCTTTACCAGACAAAAAAAACTAACTAGAAGTCTGAAGATCTGTCTAACACTGTTACAACAAAATCCAGTGACTAGAAATGGATGCTAGCCAACTAATTTTGACTAGAAGGCACTTTTTCAGCTTTCTAAATATAAGTTTTCACTTTGACACTTAGAGACCCACAATAATTTTCTTAAGAGTGAGGGTGACAATGGTATCAATGATTTACTTACTTTGCAGTGACAACACCAGTTACATCTTCCTCTCTCAGAGAGTAGTATAAGGGTGTCGTTATCATAACATCAAATTTTGGTAAAACTAAAAAAAAAAAAAAAATATTACAGAAAGCATTACATTCACAGAAGAAATAACACATTTTTCTTTTTTTAAGTAATGAGGGTAGAATATGTAATATGATGAAGATTACTACAGTTTCCTAAGGAATATAAGGTAAGACATATTTTTAACCCAACCCTATGCATGCCCCAGACTAAGACTTTTTGTTGAAAGGAAAACAAGCAGCATCATAAGAGCAGCCTGCACACAAGCTCGTAAGACTGAAATATAAAATGTTTAGCTTATTCGGCCCTTACGGAATCATCAGCAAGTTTCATGACCAGACATTATACAGATATTTTAGGATGAACACATTGCCTGCATGATCCTGGAAAAACATGGACAATAACTGCATCTCATAGGCTTAAGGTAAGTATTTTAAAGATTGCATGACATCCAGACACTACAGTAGTAGGTCATTAAAACTACCAAAGATAAACAGGGCAGCTGATAAGACGATGTTTTTCCCAGGACACAGAGTCAGTCTCAGAGAAGCAAGAGATTTGGAAACTAGACTTTCTGAGAGTATTCAAAAGGTTCGTGCTAGCCAAGGGAAGTTAGTCTAAATTAACGGAGAATCAACTACCAATTTTGGTCACTACTAAATGCCCTTAAGTAACACTTACCATACTCCATCACTTTAAATCTTTGATAATGAACTTGACCCTATTGAAAAAAAATCATATGAGAAAATACATACAATTCTGGTTAGGTTAGCAAGTTTAACATACCTTCTAGGCCAAATCCCACCCATATTCAAGTTAAATTACAATTTCTGACATGATGTGGTTTTAAATCATGGCTCAACCATTATCAGCTCCTGTTATCAAGCTCCTGCAGGAACCAGTAGTATGTATTTGCACCACAGAAGGACTCAGAAGCTCACATGCGGCAGACTAAGTATACATAACGAAAAGCTTGTGGAGCTTCCAATCTGCAGACATCTAGATACAGCTGGTTTCTGTACAAAAAAACAAAAAATATCCAAGCTAGCTAACATAAAACTACCTAGCATAAGTACTCACAGTCATCATGATGAACGATGACTGACCTACCAGCAGTACCTTTATTAGCTCATTTAAAATTAACTCAAGTATCTCTACACAAAAGAGAAGCTCCTACAGTGTCTATCTACAGGACAAGACTATTTCAAAAGCATGTATAATCTTAAGGTTCTTCACTTACTCAAAAGGCAGCTAAAATTTCACTACAGACTACAGTGCATACTTACTTCATCAGAGATACTCTTGGGTTATATCCTCCTGTCTTGTTTATTTGTTCGTTAAAAAATCAATGGACGAAATAAACAACTATACAATACATTGTTATTGTGCTCTCTTCTATTTTCCTATTTTTCTAATTTTTTCACTTATCTCCTGATTTTCCTCAGGAAGGTATCTGAAAGCATATTCTGGCATACCTTTGAGATGTGGTACATCAGGCCATATATAGCACATCATTGAGAAATTAATTTTAAAGGGTTTTTTTCATTCTCTGAACATTCAAAATTCAGCAGCTATTTTTGTTCTTTGGTACAATGACAGTTGACCAAAAAGTCATGGTAGTCATCCACGTAAATTTTGCTTTTTGTTGTCTTACTCGATTGTTCTTCCTTGCTAAAGTGCAAGTAATTCAAGTGGTACCAGTGGATATTAGGAAAAATTTCTTCACTG
>NW_009187992.1:0-3085 GCF_000690835.1 Fulmarus glacialis
TAAACCACACCACCAGATATTGATGTATTCTGTATGGATTCTCTAACCTCTATGGTTTACTCAAGAAAGCAATCACTTGAGTAGCATAGTCAAGGGGGTATGAATTAGATTTCCATCATCCAGCCAATGCAAACAGTATAGCATTCAACTAGGATGCATATTTCTAACTTCCCTAAATTGGTGGGCAGCTATGTTGGGCCTCCCTGTTGCTAAAATACACAAGCCAGGGCAGCACTGTGCCAGCTCGTTGGGCTAGGAGGGCAATGTCTACATAGGATAGCAATGCACTGCAATTCCCAGAATATAGGGAAAAACTGCAGCTCCAAGATCCATAACAGTTCTTGTGCTACCCAGGGTTGTACCTTAAGAACACAGATCTGTGATGTTCAGAGTCTATGAAACGTACTCAGTAATTCTGGTTACATTTCTGAAAAAGACTTGTCACTCCCTTTTCCTGAGCCCATCTGAGGTTTTAAACAGGAAAACATTGTTCTTCCTGTAACAATGATACAATGTGGGAAAGGAAGAACATTTGAGAGAGAAGAGATGACAACAATTCATTGTGAACAGAGTCACACACCATCCGCCACCCCTTCGACCTGTATAACCTCATTTTATTTTTTGTCTGTCAAGTCTTTTTATCTGTGTAGACTAGATTTCTAAGCACGATGGAGTGAAAAAATACATAGCGTGTCTGCAAATTAGCAAGAGGTTGTATCTCTAAAGCCAGAAAGGAATTTTCTTTGGTGCCAACAATTCATTGTGAACACAGTCACACACCATCCGCCACCCCTTCGACCTGTATAACCTCATTTTATTTTTTGTCTGTCAAGTCTTTTTATCTGTGTAGACTAGATTTCTAAGCACGATGGAGTGAAAAAATACATAGCGTGTCTGCAAATTAGCAAGAGGTTGTATCTCTAAAGCCAGAAAGGAATTTTCTTTGGTGCAAGATAAACGTTGATTGTTTCCATTCTCCTTGCAGTCTACTGTAGTCTCCCAGAGGTCTTGGTGACTATACTTGCCTATTTCTTCATGAACGTGTGTAAAGAATGAAGGAGAAGGGCTGCAGAAGAGAATGGGGATGAAGGATGAGTTATGGTCAAAAGACAGTTTTTCCAATCTTAAAATCTTATTTTTGAGACAGAAAAGGGTCAGGGAACGTGCTCACTTTCATTATCCAAAGGGTGAACGGTTTAGCTCTGCTTCGTAAGCAAAGCAGCACCCTGCTCAGTACTCAGCCCACTGTGGGGTGGAGATATGAATATTGCCAGTATCAGCACTAAGCAAAAAGCTCATTGATATTTACTCACGTGGAAACATTCATTTTGACAGTCAACAGTGTTTTTCAGAGATTACTGCCATGCATTATTTCTTCTGCTGCCTGAAGGTATGAAAAACCCCCAAACCTAAGCAGCTCCAGAAAGCCACAAAGATATCTGTACAAAATGTGTATGTGTTGGGGTACTGCCTGCAGTTGTGGGGTAGTGCACCGAAGATGCACATCAAACAAATTCACACTGAGCAGAGCTGGCTAATGAAGAAAGCTCTTCATTCTCTCAGTCTAGTGCAATCACAGTCCGGCTGGAGAAAACACTCTGCATTCCCACAAACGCAATTAAGATTTTGAATGTTCAGAACTGATCTTTTGTCTCCACTGTGCCATGAACAGTGTATGTCCTTACCAGGAACAGCAAGGACCACTTGGTAAACGTGTCCTGTTTGAGAGCTGGCAGCCACTGTTAGTCACAGCCAAGACAAGATTTCCTTGTGGCATTTAATGCAAGCCATTAATGGGTGAACATATTTAGGAATTAATCAAGAGCATTCGCTGCATACCACAAAATATGACAATGAAGCAAGTGGTCAATGTTAGCAAGGTCTCGACTAAATCTAGCACTGAACAACAAAGTACCTTTTGGAAAAAACATCATCAGTGAAAAGTGACCAAGAGAGAAGAGCAATGACAGCAGGAGCTCACCTCAACCTTCCAATGGCAATGTGGTATACGCACTGAGTATGAGTAAATACAAGTAAATAAAGACAAAGTTTTTGGACATGACTCACTTAAGGTAGGTAGGGAAGTGGACCAAAATGCCAGAGTTTTAAATTCCCAATCTCAGTCCAGATCCATGCTTTATAAGTTGTTCTACTCTAAAAAGCAGAGTTACAATTCTGGAGCTGGGAACATTTAGTCCTGATTTAACTCAAGAATCCATTTTTCTGGTGTTGACTTTCACAAATTTCAAAGCAATACAGTCTTAGCATTAAATTCAATTTTAACTTATTCAGCAAGGTCTTTATCTTACAGAGTTTTCATTCAAATAAGGCTGCTATTTTTGTTTAAAGAAAAACATGACAGCAGTTTTACTGGGTTGGAAGTGCGTAATTGTGCCAGACAAACAGCCCAAGTCCTGCAGTTCTGTAACTACACTGACAAACCCAGAATGAGTAGGTACACTCAAACAAAACAAGGTTTCATGCTTTAGAACTTGAATGAAAACAAAAGATTGTTGAGGTGAATTCTGCTGGCAGGGATCTGTATAAGGACAGAGGTGTCAGATGAGAAAACCCAAATTCCCAGCACTTCAGTATTCAGTGCTATTTGAATCAACGGCTACCCACAAAGAGATTCCACACAACACATGCAACAAATTTAAGTTACAAATCCATACCCATTTGATTTAAAATAAGTACCTTGGGACAGTAAAGCAGCCTCCCTTGACAGAATTTGTTTCATTAAGGTTTTCCTAAACTTTACACAGCACAGTAGGCACGGTAATTTTATTTCCAAATGAGTTAAAACAGCTTTTGATCTGGTAGAGGCACTTAATTACAATCAGAAGGGCAAGAAACTAAAATATATGTAAGTGTGCCGGGCAATTCATGTCATTTCAGTGTAATTATCCTACCTCAGGGTCAGCTCAAGCTGCTCCCACAAAAGCTAACTTCCTCTGAAGGGCTATTTGTCATGGATGCTTGATTCTTAATCACCTCATCAGATCAACTGCTGCTCTGCCTATTCCTGTGATCATTTTGAAGGTTTCAGGCCCCTTCTACTGAAGTTAGTTATTAGTCAGCTCAT
>NW_009187992.1:3095-10897 GCF_000690835.1 Fulmarus glacialis
GCTGAAAATTTCCTAAAAAGCAGGAACATTTAACAGTGTTTCAGCTGGTGCATAAGAGTTCTGTTGAGCTAAAGTACTCGCAAAAAATTAACCAAATAATATTAAAGGGCAAACCCTCATTTGATGTTACATTACTAAATTCTGTGACACTCCAGAGAAGCTTTTGGACCTAAGCTCTGCATCTGCAAAATAAAGACAACAACATTGCTGTACTTTTGTATACTGCAGATCATATATTCACAGTAAGGCTCCCCGTCCCTTCCTACACCTGGTCAAGGGAACTACCCTCTCTCCAATTTCTGTAAGATTAACTCCCATCCTATCGCACCTCTGGAGTAACCGCAGCTGCTGCACACACAAACGACTGATAGAAAAGCCTTTGGACAGGATTTCTGAAAGTGATTTTGGACATACCCAGCGAAGAAATTTACAGCAGGGATTAGCTTGTCAGGGGCTGAACACTTAACACTCTCAGAGTAGTGCCCGTAAGGTGTTTCTAAAAGTGGGCTCATAAACTGACAGACCCAAAGTGATTGTGTGCTACAAGTGAGAGTGCATTTTTAGAGGAAAGAGAGAGAACTTTCTGCTAACATCTCTGTACTTTTAAAAGGTCGTATTTCTAACACATTTTATAACAGCTGGGGAGACAGCAATATGAACCACATGGTCCTCTGTAACCAGCCCACCAATACATCAAGAAGCATGAGGTTTAGTTTGTTAGCAATCTTTAGAAGCAGCAAGACTCCTGAGAATTTCCCTGAACAGTCTGGAGTCTCACTACTGAAACACTAGTGCAGGGAAAGAACTGCACTGAGGTACCATACCTCAGTAATAATATATGGCTCAGTTTCAGTTTTTCAGCTTTACAGGTAGGTCATAATTTTTAATTACAGTATTTGTATTTAAGCTCCGCACACAGCAACTAAATTTCAGCTCTGCAGTACGTGCCAGACTACCTCTCAGCAGCATTGAAAAAAAAGGAAAAAAAACCCCATCCACCAGCTGCCTACTTGTTCCCAGAAATAAGAAAACATCTATCAAGTCTTGGCACGAACAATTCTTATTTCTGTTTTATCTATTTATTCTCCTAAAAGCACCACTGAAACAATTCACAAGATTCATAATCCACAAGAAAAACAATTTAAACCCACATCTGTAGAAAAATATTAATTTACAGAAAACAGTAATTTACCTGAAACCTACTTAGGAAAACACTTCTGCCCCAAAAGAACTGAAACAGTTGTTTGTGTTTTCTAGGTATAGAACTGCATGTGTATAAGAAGAACATGGGCACAAATCATCAGGAGACATTCTCCTGATTCATTTGCCTCAGAGGCAAATACCAAATGAAAAGTCATCCGTGGGTTAGCTGCAGGTAACGGGGCCCTGAGCCCCTCAGGTACAGCCCACGCTTTTGAATTGCCCTGATCTTACAAGCGAAGCGGCATGGCAGAGGAGGCTAACACCGTATCTGCAAATCCAAGAGTTCAGAGCATCTTCAGAAGTTCTGTTTGCTTTAGGGGCAAAAGCTCTGTTTGTTTTAGTTCCTTCACCCTGAGCCCTTGGGGACAGACTGCCCGAGGATGAGCAACATTGGCACAACCCCGTGGTGTCTGCACAGAACCAGAGCGATCCCAGCAATTCAAAACCTTCCATCCTTGTAGGACTCTCTGGCCCAAAGAGTGAACAGAATCTGACCTTCAGGTCAACCTTTCAGAAACTTTTAAATCCCAGTGTTCTACCTGGATGTCTGCTTTTCTGTTTCTATTATTCAAACGCCACACTGCTGAGCTGAACGGGGGTTTGCTTCGCCAGCTCAGCCCACCTCAGTGTTCTGTGAGCAGCATACAGATGCATCTCCCTCAGGTTAAGTACTGGCTTGCTCTTTAATTTCCTTCCATTCAGATCTCTCTTATGCAAGTACTCCAACCCCCTTCATGCATGCACAGAGCTTTCTGCATACTGCACTTGCCTTTGAGAAAACCCAAAAGCCTCCTTTGTTCTTCCACTCCATTCAGGTAAAAATATACCTTAAACTTGACCAGAGATGTTACACCCCTGGAGCCCCTTAGTCCCCCTTGCTAAGAGGATCATTCAGAGACTCCTCCCGAGGAGCCCAGTCTCCAGAAGAACAGACAATAAAAGAACTCACTGATGGTCAAAGGCATCCCAAGTGTTCCCTCATTCATGGGCTGTTACAAACACCCACTTCCTTTGTATGCTTTTGAATGTGACAGGAATGCAATCAAATAATCCTGACTTTGAAGATGACTATACTTCCAAAACTTACCCGAGATGGAGACTACCATATGACAAATGACTTAGCTTCGGTCCTCCGCAGAACATTCTCACATCCTTTTTCAGTTCAGATGTTACAAAGCCTTTAGTGTGTCTGGGTGGTGGGGAGGAGATGAAATCTGCCTGTGGGAAGGGCATGGAGAGAGGGGATCGACTCTTTTCAGGAAGACCTATATTCACTGCTCTCACTCCAGATTCACACATGGGGCTTACTTTCTTTGGCAAGACTCCAGGGTTCTTGACATTTCTCAGGAGACAAGCAATCACAGGGGAATGTTTTAGTTGAATGGCTCTTGCAGGTGTGTGTGGTCTGGAATAGTGAGTAAAATGTTATGGACCAAAAGAGGGACAGGACAAGAACAGACTCCTTGGGTATAGTTGCAGTTCCGTGGGCAACAGATATAAAATTTTATGTTTTCATGAATAAGATGAAGGAATAGTACTTTGTATGCCTGTGTTCTCTTGCCCATTGCTTTCTTCCTTCTACACTTGCCAGTATAACATTAGCAGCAATGCCAAAGGTGCACATGCCAGTGAAATATCAATACAAATATATGCAAATAGTTCATGGAAATATTCATGGTCAACTTTACCTACTGCCATTTCACAGGCTGACATGGTGAACAACTGATATAGAAATAAACTATTTCAGGTCAAAGACTCGATGCAACAGTCATTGGCAGTAGCAGTTCTTGTCCTGGGGGAAATACAGAGCCTCCCCTCAGCCTAACGTTACACACAAACACAAGTGCCATAAGAAGGTAAAGAGTGCACAGAGGTGCCAGGGAAGAGCACAGACACCGCTCAGCACAGGAAGTGTTAACCAACTTCATGATTTCTTTCTCCTTTCTAATTAATAGATTGTAACTTATCTTACATGTTTCAGCTGGAACCTGCAGACTGTTTTTTAGAAGTTTTTAGCTCTGAAATAATTTTAAAGCACCAATATGATACAAACACAAAAACAGTCTTTAAATAATCTGTTAATGCTAAATTAAAATTTCTTTATAGTAAAAGTAAGTTAAATTACATAGATGAAAATACAGCAATTAGGCAATTTAAACAATGAACAGATAAAGATGGAAGCCGACAGGATACCAAGTAGCATTCAGGCTTAAATATGAAAGACTCCTTTCCTCCACCCATCGCGAAGGCTACTCAGGCTATTTCAAACAATTCCAATCTATTCATATATAAAATCATGCACTAACAGAAGAAACAGTTAGGAAAACACCACTTGAGGTGGCCTTCTCCCTTTGCAGGCTGCCATCTGTATTTTTCTTACCAAGAATGCTCGCATCATTTTCAGACCTTTGTCTCTGGAAATCCCTCTAACTACCAATGCTTAGCTTTACTACATTTCCATTCTAGAAGAAACCAAGTTTCCTCTTAAAATGTTCCTATTCAGTAATCCAGACCAATACGGGGGATACCTTTTGGTCATTTCTAGAGTTCCCTAGCTCTGCCTTTGATCATTTCCTGAATTCAATGATAGAGTCAATCTGCCCACATTTACACATTCTACCAAAAGTCTCTGGTTAACGCATGTTTTCCTCACTGTTTCCTGAAGAGGATTCTGTAACTTTTCATTGCTATAATTACCCATTCACTGTGCAGTAATACTGCTTCCAATATTTCCCTTTGTCCAAAACACACATTGCAGCCACCTTTCTTAATTAGATGCACATGCACCATATGTCTTCCTTATTAACTTCTCTTTCCCAGTTATGTATAGCAAGACTTTGCACTTCTCTGTCATTCATAAAGCGGCAACATATTAAACACGGAAATAAGCATGAACTATGGGAAATGCCTCACTGATTTCAGCCATCTTTCCTAATACCCTCCTCTTAATCTTTTATGTAATCATCTTTTCCTTGATTATGTCCATTATAATTATACTCATCCTCCTACTATCAATCCCTTAAATTGCAGCCTACAATGTCTATGAAGAAAATGACAAGTCATGTAGGAAAACGAAAGACGACTGAAACAGATTTTGCAAACTGCAGTTAGACACTGTTCAGAAAGCCTGAAATAACACACCACACGCAACCAGGACCAGTGCACCAATGTCCCATTCAGTATTAGCAAGCCCCTTTGAAAGATGAGGCTTCCTCTCCACTCCTCTCCAATTTCTTTCACTGAAAAGCTTCCTTTCATACCTTTGATTTCAGGGGCTTGTGTTTTCTCCTGCTTCCTCCCACTTTCCAGTGCATTTAGACCTCACTGTCTCTGCTGTTCTCCCATCACCAGCAATCCTTTCTCCACCCAAAGAAGGAGTTTCTCCACCCAAAACTCATTAGCAACCTTTCTGAAACTCAAATGAATATCTCCAAGGGCCATAACTCAGCCAATTAATTGAAACGGGTTCCTGCTCCAGCCCCACTCAAACCTAGATCAGCGCTCAAGGAGACTGCACTCAAACCGGGCTCTATTTATAGGGATTTGGCTATAGGATGCTATTTACACTCTTCAGTGCCTCAAACCCCAGTTAAATCAGAGGTAGCAGATACAGCCCTTCCCGCAGTGCTTCCACCAGGGAAGGGAAGACATCTCCCACAGAGTCACTGGGGAAGCCACTAGGTTCCCACCTCCCATCTCCTCCTGCTCTTCTGTAAGGCCTTATCCAGCAAGCAGCCTCTGCACCCCCCTTCAGTGACCTCCAAACACTCCTGAAATGCCTCCCTTAGACCACGGCCCAACGACCTCAGGCCTTTGTGTAAACGAGACCCAGAAACGTCTATGCTGCCATCCTGATTTGGAAAGTTTTATGCTGCAGTCGAGTTTCCCTACTAGACTTTTCTCCTCTACAAATCTGCAGCCCGCATCTTTGCTTGCTCTACTCATGCAAGTGCCATAAGATAATCATCACCCACCAACAGACTGCTCAAATTAGTCATCAGGCAGCTACATCATAATGGCTAATTGGCCCGATTAGCTATTCTCAGTTGAGACCATTATCTGAATAATCTTTGCTTGTTCTTGTCTGTTTATGATTTTGCACTGAACCAGTATAGCTATTCCCTAAAATACTTTTTTGTTCTTGCTGATTCTGTATTCCAAAAGCATCTAAAGCAGCTCACATTAATAGAATCTGCAGATTTTCTGATTTCCTTAACTTTTCAGGAGCTGGCTCACAGTGTAATTTAGCTGAATTGACCTTGTTTAGCTTCAAACAGGAATCAGGCACCAATTCCTAGCCTGTACTTTACACTAAAACCGCTTATTCCATTAGCAAAGGAAAACTGTTCTTTATCTCAGATCTGGGATGTATCCTGTGCTCAGCAACATGCCTGAAACCAAACAGAAACGACAGGAATATAAGGCTTTAGTGCAACATATACAGTTTTCTTTTTATCTCCAGTCACAGAGATATTTAAGTAGAGTCAATATATGGAAATACCAAGGAGTGTCCAGAGCCACCATTCATGCTCAGAGCTGTGAATTATCAGGATAAAACGCTCGAATGCTTAACTCCACTGATTGAACGTGATATCCTCAAATCAGATCTGGGTTGTGTGGTCTATGATGATGCAGCACCCTGCTACTTCCCTGTCATGCATCACATCCCAGGCATTGCTGTGTGGCTGGAGGAGATACGGGCACGCTTCTTCCTTCCATCAGGAAATCCATCCCTGTTCCAAACACCGGTGCTTCTCATGAGTAAGGCAATAGGATATGACACCGCTGACTGTGGCAAAGTCGAGTGCAGTACAGGAGACCCTTTTATCATGGTGGGTTCTTACGAGAAGTTTCAAAGGATGCTCTTAATTACTCACCCAAGTTTTGTGAAAGACAGTCACAGACAGAGCTTTCCTGAAGAATTAATGGCACTCCAGACCTTGCAGAAGTGCACTTCTGTGCTAGGAATCCAAAGTGACAGCAAGGAAAGATGTTCTTCACATGCAGGGTGAAGACACAGACACAACCACGTGGGTTTGAGCCCACCTCTGATGTAAAGATCAAGCCCACAGCAACATTCTTGTATCTATTAGCTACTAGGTATCACAAACTTCATTCGCTGAAGTGTCATGTCACACACAGAGTCTGGCTGGCTGATTTGCTCAGGATTTAAATTGTTCAGGACAACCACTTCTTTTAATCTTATTTATAATACGTAACAAAGTGAGTACCATGATACTAACAGAGAGATGACTGCAGGATTTTGCAAAATGCACAGAGCCATTTGAGCACACTCAAATACAGCTATTCAAGGCATGATCTTCAGAAGCATTCTGTATCCAGAACTACTCTTAGTGTTAAGAAAAGATGCTCAGTGCTTCAGACGAAAAGCTGGGGGACTCAGGCTTAAACATAAATGAACAAACACTTGTCACAAGTTGAGTCATGGTTCAACACTCAGGCTCACTAACTGGTCTCCTTCCAAAGCCAATCTTGTTTACATCGCTTCCTGAGGTGGTCAATGGCCAGTTCAAGCCCAACAGCCACACAACCAGAAATTCTTTCTCCCACCAGCCACAAATCCTTCCCCACCACCAGGCTCACAATTTGGACATTGCGATTCCTTGACTTGGAGGGAGGTATCTGCCAGTCTGGGAGGAAAAGCCTTAACTCAGAACTGCCAGCTCTGCATCTTCAATATAAAAGATTTCCAGCTTTCTGCCAGGTTGCCACTTACACAGGGAAGCAGCTTCCCCAAAAAGCTAGCCAATCTCCTTTATTTCCTCAAGGATCTCCTTGCCCTTGATGTCTACACAAAATTTCAGGGTGAGGTCCCCATTGCCCTGCATGTTAAATGCCTAACAGCAAAGTCCTAGGGCACCTCTGGGGTTCAGGCACTAACACAGGGCGAAACCACTTCTCTTCTGGGTTGATATAAACCCTGCTCATGCACACAGTAGCCTAGAGCGAAGAGAGGCAATATAAAGCAAGGAAACACTTCCATACCCCTAACAAACAGAACTAATTATTCCATGGAGAGGTTCCCACAGATGTCAGGCTGCACATCCAGGGGACAAGGCATTGATTAGCAGAAATGATCAAAAAAAGAAGAAAAGCAAAATTGTGCACTGAAAAGCCAGAAAAGAGAAAGCCATGGACACCGAGCAAGCATTAACAACATGGCCCCAGGAAAAGCCAAAGACGACAGCTTTTATGTGAGCTTTCTTAAGTCCTGCTGTGTTCAGGGACACAGGCCTTTGTAAATTCTTTATAAATACATAGGACTGCATCAAAGTCACCCTTAACTTACCAATTTCTTATCTTAAGTGGAAGAACTGACAGAAAACCTCCCTCCCCAGACTTTTTTATTAGCTTCTTGGGTCAAGAGAGGCCACAATAATAATTATACCCTCAGCAAGGAGATGATACCTTGTGCTAGAAAACATTATTTGAATCAGGGTTGAAGGGACAATGCTTTTCTAGCAGCAGCTATGTATATGAGGACCTGAATTTTTTGCTGTTAATGGATTGATACGTGTTCTGGTCCTGCATTTGTAACATATATATATACACACACACACGTAGTATATATATTTTTT
>NW_009187993.1:0-23266 GCF_000690835.1 Fulmarus glacialis
CCCCCCCGCCCAAGACGGTAGACCCTTCTAATATTTCAGGCATACTTTTAAATTTGACACATCTCATTAAATGAGTTCATTCTAAATCCTAAATACAGATAGTGTCTGAGTTGGGACAGTTTGGATGAGAAAAAATGCATTATAATGCATTTGCTGAAGATGTTAATAAGTAATTTGCTATTTAAACGTATTTAAACTGCAAACTTTGTAAGACAAGTTTGTGAGTGTTTCACATGTAATTGTAGAAAATTGTTACAAAGAAATCTGATCTGTTGTTGCCTAAAGTGTAAGCAGTAATATTTTAGGACCAGTTATGCAGATCTCACTCTCCATGGAATATTCTTTTACATGAGTTAAAATCACTCTGTATGTATCAAGTGAAAATGTTTCTTTGAGGGAAATTAATGCTTTGGCAGCTTGGAAAACATTACACACCTCAAATAGCTGTATCTATTTATTCTGTTGGATTGTCTACAAATAAAAACATTTTAGCACAACAATAATACTAGTTTCATAGTATCCTAACTTAATCTGATTTTTTACAACTAAGATTTAACTTGATTTGGTGATAAATTCTTTCTTTCTGGCTTACTATCTGCTTTTTCCTTCAAAAATATGTTGCTGTTTTAGAAATATTTATTAGGTTTTGTTAGTTAACATGAATATATGTAACAGAGCTTACTAGATTTTTGACCTTTCTGTGTTGTAATCATTAAACTGTGTTCATTGTGAATGGCAAAAATATTCAGCTTTTTAAATTTCATTAGTCCTCCAATACCATAAAGAAGTTGCTCTGAATAGTTTTTATGTACAAATCAAGGTTTTTTAAAGCCACACTTCCTTGAGCAGGCACCCATTTTGATATGGCTCTTATGCTCACCTTTACCCTGTGAAGTTTAAGTAGCTTTAAGAACTTTAGTTTCTTGGGTTTGGGAGTCTTGTTTGTTTTCTTCGTAAATCTAACATTAATTTCATTAACTGGTACATTTGGAAGCAAATGCCTCTTCTCTCTCTGCATGTCTTTTCTGATATAGAAACAGAATGTCTGGGTGGAGGTTGCTCTTACATTTCTTTTGCAATCAAGTCTAATACTGTTTTGGAACATTCCTCTTTTTTTAGATGAGAATAAAAATATTGCAGAGGGACTGTATCAGAAGGTGAAAATACTGTGTTGGGTCATGACTGGACCTCAAAATCTAGAAAAGAAAGCCAAGCATGTTAAGGCCACTTGGGCCCAACGTTGTAATAAAATACTTTTTATGAGCTCTGAGGAAAATAAAGACTTCCCAACTGTGGGCCTAGAAACCAAAGAAGGCAGGGACCAACTGTACTGGAAGACTATTAAAGCTTTTCAATATGTATATGACCATTATTTTGATGATGCTGATTGGTTTATGAAAGCAGATGATGATACATATGTTATATTGGACAATTTAAGATGGCTTCTTTCAAAATACAGTCCTGAACAACCCATATACTTTGGAAGAAGGTTTAAGCCTTATGTGAAACAGGGCTACATGAGTGGAGGAGCAGGATATGTTCTGAGCAAAGAAGCTCTGAAGAGATTTGTTGCTGCATTTAAAACGAACAAATGCTCTCACAGTTCCTCAATTGAAGACCTAGCACTAGGAAAATGCATGGAGATCATTAATGTGGAAGCAGGAGATTCTAGGGATACAAGTGGTAGAGAAACCTTTCATCCCTTCGTTCCAGAACATCACTTAATCAGAGGATACCTACCAAAAACATTCTGGTACTGGAATTATAATTATTATCCTGCTGTAGAGGTAAGTCCTTAGGTACCCATTTTATGAATTATATCTTATGATGTGTATGAATGTGTATGATGTGTGAATTAGCAGTTTAATAGCAGCTCAATATATTTTAGAAAAGAAGATTTTGTTTTGATATCCTGTGATACACCTGTGTGTAGATGTGTTAAATACACTAGTCATCAACTACAAGTTGATGCTAAGAACTTAATGTTCCAGAAGAGCTAGTGAATCTTAAATTATTATTGCAGTTTTGCTATGTTCTGTGGACAGCAAAAAATGATGAAACCTTTTTGATGCGTTTGTCTAGTGTCACCACTACTACCTTCCTTGCAAAGTTATTGTTCTGTTTTGTTCCCTCACATTTCACACACAGTGTCCCTAGCTTCTCCAGCCACCCAACTACCAGTGTGGAGTGAGAAGCGAGACCAGCGTGGTTCATTCCAAGCTGTGTGTGCTGATTGTACAGAGCCAGGTCAAACAGTATGGCTTAGTTACATTAAAGCTTACTGAAAGGGAAGGTGGCACTGATACACCTTTATCTTCTACCCAACAGCAAACTTTGCATAAAACCTGTAGAAATAGAAGTAATTTTGAGACTCGCTTATGATTGTAGTTGATTAACATTGTCTAAGAGATTCCCACGTTACTGGAGGGACTAGTGGGTAATGGTATGTGTGACTGTACTGCCTGCTAGTCTTTTCCCTTTCAAATGGAGATGTGCTGCAGTATACTTCTCTTATCACTGATAACTGTGTGCAGTGTTACCTGGCTTGAAAGCTGGTAGCTGCCCTGCCCTCACTTTTTATTGAAGGTTGCTAAAATTACATGTAAGTGAATTCCATTGAAAAGACTACAGAAGAATGGACGTTGCCTAGAAGTGAAATAAAAGCATGACCCAAACAAGGAAATATGATTAGATTTAGCAGTGTGCCCTCGTGGCCAAGGCGGCCAACAGCATCCTGGCCTGTATCAGAAGTAGTGTGGCCAGCAGGAGTAGGGAGTGCCCCTGTACTTGGCCCTGGTGAGGCCCCACCTCGAATACTGTGTTCGGTTTTGGGCCCCTCACTACAAGAAGGACATTGAGGTGCTGGAGCGTGTCCAGAGAAGGGCAACGAAGCTAGTGAAGGGTCTGGAGAACAAGTCTTATGAGGAGCGGCTGAGGGAACTGGGGCTGTTTAGCCTGGAGAAGAGGAGGCTGAGGGGAGACCTCATCGCGCTCCTCACCACCAGTGAGGTGGGTGTTGGTCTCTTCTCCCAAGTAACAAGCGATAGGACGAGAGGAAATGGCCTCAAGTTGCGCCGAGGGAAGTTTAGATTGGACATTAGGAAAAATTTCTTTACTGAAAGAGTGGTCAGGCCTTGGAACAGGCTGCCCAGGGAAGTGGTGGAGTCAGCATCCCTGGAGGTATTTAAAAGACGTGTAGATGAGGCGCTTAGGGACATGGTTTAGTGGGCATGGTGGTGTTGAGTTGATGGTTGGACTCGGTGATCTTAGAGGTCATTTCCAACCTTAATGATTCTATGATTCTATGATTTCCTTATGTAGTTCTATTGAATTCTTGTCTACCTTCTGTAGAAGTGGAGGCAAGCGTGAGAGCTGGCAAAGCTAATTTTTTAAAAAATTATTTTGTTGTAGCAACAAAAATGGCATTTACAAGCTGAAACATTCTGTTCTGCAAGAACTTCAGATTGTCCTTTGTATTCCACACCTGAAATCTCGGTTTAAAAAAAAAACAAACGGGGGGGAGAGCAGGGCGCTACTTGAACTTAAAGCGATCTGAAGGTATTCTGCATTGTAAACTGCGATGATCATATAATCTGCGATGTGGCTTCTTTTTTAGGATTATAATCTCACTTTTAAAGGTATTACTTTTCAGCAAGCTTTGAGATTAGCATAAGTGGCCAAAATCAAGGATAGGATGTGGGATTTTTTACACAGTAAATCTGGAAAAAAAAAAAAGTCTAGTTCTTCAGTAGACTTTTTTCATTGTAAAGCATCTATTTTTATACTTGTATTCAGCGGCTAGAGCATTTCTGTAGTTTAAAACAGCTATGATACTGTATTTAGTGTGTCAGGATGCAGCAGCATTAGCTATGGTTGCAGTTCACGGGTGGCTGAGCTGTGGACAGTTACATCTGTAACCAATGCAGTGGTGGTGAGGATCTGTAGTGGAAATGGCATATTTGATCCTGTCCTATCATATTTGTGTTTGGATAGAGACTACTTCGTCTGGTATCAAAACCAAGCTATATTGGTTAAACTTAGTAAATATTGAAAGAATAACAATTATGTAACAATTGTTCTCTTCAATGTCTGTAAACGTTGAATCTTAGTCCCAGTCAGAAATGGAATAATAGCAGCTCTGCAATCAAACCTGATGAACACCCCCCCCACAAAACTATCTTCCAGAAAAGTGCTCTCAAAGCTAAATTTGAGCTAGGAAAAACAAGTTATAACAAATGTGTTAACAATGATCTTTTAGCGCTTAAAAGCGCGTTTAGCACTTAATAATGTCAATGAAATTAATAAACTTTAAAAAAAAATAGTTCCAAAATGATTTGTTACAGCTTCCTATATGTAGGAAGTTGGATACTGACAATTTTGCCAAACTGTATGATGTGTGAACACACAGACACAGGTGCATGTGCACACACATTTGGCTTATATACTCTGGATGGATGCTGTCAAGAATAACAAGCACATATTGTTTCATAAATAAATGCAATGCATTTAGACCAGCATAAAAAAAGAAGTACAGAAAAGCAGAAAACCTCTCACATTAATGAGGGCAACTAGTTTTTTCACTGGCTTGATTACAGAAGCAAAAGACTTTGTCCAACTTTATTTTGGAAAGATGCTTTGGCAGATATTTCTGATACATTTTGCTTGCCTAACATTAAGCTTTGAAGTATATGAACGACTGATGATAGTGAATTTCTTACCATGAAGTCAAGTATGTGTCTGAATTCTTCCTGGATCTTTAATCTAGGGCATGCTTTGCAATTCTTGCTGATTATTTTGACTTGTTTTGTGTTTTAGGGTCCTGGATGCTGCTCCGATCTAGCAGTTTCATTCCACTACGTTGATTCCGTGACTATGTATCATTTGGAATATTTGATTTATCATCTCCGTCCATATGGGTATTTGTATCGGTACAATCCTGATTCGGCAAAGAATCCAGAAGAGCAGAGCAAAAATGAAGCACTGGAGGATAATCAAAAGGCAAAGCAAAAAACTTCTGAGAATTAGTTGAACTTTGAAGAAAACGAAAAGAAGCCAGTACAATGAATAAGAGTCTCCTCAAACTCCTGCATGAAGCTTGTGGACTAAAATTACTCATGGCGATTCTTATTTCAAAAATCATGTTGGCAGTACTTCCTGTCACTGTCTGTGTACAACAGAGTCCAGTGCTGGCTCTGACTGTTTGGGATAGTGTGACCTTGCAGCCCTGCTCATGAAGATTTGGGGCCCTAAAGCTGTGAAATAGGAGGTTGTTCTGGTACACTAATATCTGGAAGAATTTGTGTAAAAAACAGTGGACGCGTTCAAAGATAATCATACAGTATTTCTGTTCCTTTTTCTGTTCTCCTCTGTTTCCTTTCAGATGTTCTGTTAGGACAGTTCTAATATTATAAATTGGATGCTGCACAGTCAGATACTTCATGATGACTTTCTTTAGTATTCTCAATATCTTGAAGTTACTGAGGTGTGAAAATAGAGTCTCAAGTCTGCTTTGCCTTAACAACAGACTGGTTATTGTGAATAGGCAGAGATCCACCCAAAAGATTAATCTGAATTGTTTCAGAAATGGTATTCACTGCTATGAATTATTTTAAAAAGTTTTAAATCTCTATTGTACAAAACAATATGATGTTGGATCACTACTGTTTTAGGGAGAAACACAGAAAGAGTTACTATTGTTTAAATTGCTGAGGTGATGCAAGCTGCTTACGTATTTGCCTGTGGCGCTTTTTTTTTGTATTAACTTATCCTGTTGGTTGAATGGATATAAAAATTCATCTCAGAATTTCTCAGCATAAGATAAGGTAGATTTTTTGAAATATAAGTCTCTTCCATCACACCTTCCATGTAAACCATAAAGAATAGTATCTTAGCAAAGTTACAATGGCATTATAATAACTTGGTTTCAGCCAGTATTATAATAATTAGTTTGTTTCCATTTAATTTTCACATCACTATACTTTGAGATTGTGGAGTTACCTTATTCATTAGAATTTTACAGATACAAACGAGTCCTATTTTAAAACTGCAGCAAAGCCGATTTGACTGCTTCCCTACACGTCGAGTTATTTGGCTAAAGTACTTGATTTCACTTTTCTGAACATTTTTTTTCTCCACTTTAAAAATTTTTCCCGTGTCTGCTTCTTGTTACCTTTTTCAGAACAAAGTGTTAAATGATCCTTATTTCACTCTTTTTGAAGCTGAAGTATATAGTTGTTCAGGTAAGCCAGCCTGAATGCAGGAATCTTTCAAAGTGCGTTAACTTTCTCCACTACTTTATGAGTATCTCTGCCTCTCAACTGAAAACACTTTCTTGGTGTTTGTCTTGGGACAAAATAGGTGTTTTAATCACTGAAAAATTTTCAGAGGCCAAGCCTATGTTTTATATAGTTAACGTGAAACTTTCTGGTTTTCTCTTTTTCAAATTGCGTGAATAGCAGTATGGGGGATGGGGTTAAGTTTGACATGTAGTGTGTCTTTATTCCACGCTTGAACAGAAGTTTCTTCATCTTTTTATCACTTTTCACTTTCATCATATTGATGAATTTGGACATAACCTAATTACCTCCAGTCATTGTTTTGGAAAGGGCACATACTGGTAGCGGACAGCCTTATTTACTACTGCTGTCCTTCAGGATGTTCCTGGAAGAGGATGTTACCATAAAATACTGGAATTTTTTTCCCAAAGATAGTTCTTGTACAGGTTGGGGTTCTATCTGTTGTCCAACAGTAAAGAGTCATGACTTCCTTTCTGACCATTGCTCTGCAGCATGATGGCAGTTACTGAAATATCTTATCGAGTTGAAATATTACATACATCTTCTCTGCCTGAATATAGGCTGGGTTCATATATCAAGTATTAGTTAAACAAATAGTTCCTGCAGGGTTAAATCTGTTGGTCTTTTATGAGCAAGACTGCCTCTGAAGTACCGAAAGGGACACAAGCTTTATTTTATGTCAATTAATGACTTAAGTAGAAAATTATAACTGTATTTGTTTAAAAAAGGAAAAAGTCTCCAATTTGCTCAGTCAGAGCAAATAGTCAGAGGGATGCTTGTCCAGAGGAGAATGGATGGTGCCCCGCTGAGAGGTGCTTCCTTCTGTGGGCTAAATGTTTATCCCATGTGCAACACAAACCAGTAATATTGTGAAATCCATATGGTATTGATAACTCTAGTGGCATTGTTCAAACATGCAATTAAAATTTTCTGGAATCCTTAAGGAAGTTATAAAATGAAATCGAGATCCCAACTTAATCTCTTTGTAAATTCTGACCATATAGAAGATCTACTGAACTACTGTACTGCTCCTTTATTACTGCTTTCTTCCTCAGTTCAACCATGGGGTTTTAAAGGTTTTCTTCTGCAACAGGCAGAACTAATCTTGCATGTTTTCTGCAGGTTTGTGTCCTATGTTTGCCCTGTGCTGCCTTGTGAAGTAACATAATTTCCTCTTCATGTTCCTTATTATCCTGACTACCTGTCTCTGGGTTTTCAATTTCATCATGCATAAGTCTCAGGTGGGCAAGAGGAAGCCGGTAGTGAGATGTTTGAGCTCCACACAGGTTGGTTGCTGAGGTGGCAAGTGAAACCAGCCACTGCTGAGCTCATGGTGAGGCATTTTCTCAGTGGCAGTTCTAATTCTTGTCTGCTGCCCAGCTGTAGCTTGTGGGTTTAGCAGAGTGGGGCAGGAATGTCCCTTTCGGCAAAACATGCAGGACCTCAGAGGGAATGGAGAAATAAAGGAAAAAGTTCCATTTCTTGAGGGAATAAGGCTAAGAACATACTATCTTATGATAAAAAGGTGGCCTATCTGGAGAAATAAGAGTAGCCTTTTCTTCAAACATCCATTCTTGCTTTGTTTTAAAATGTCCTTGCTCTTAGGCCTCTGAATCTATTTCTTTTGCCTTTCTAACAGCACTGCAAAGAGATTTTTTTTGCTTCCAGACAAGGTAGAAAAGTATCGGTTTTTACATTCTGTGATTATAACAGAGGGCTGTTGTTCTCTGTTGAATTGTATTGCCATAACAATGAACTGATACCTCTGAAATAATTGGTTTGTATCTCACTCCCTTCAAAAGCTTCAGTAGACAAGGTTGGAATGTGAACAGTTAGTATAATTTTCATGTACAATATTACACTATTATTAGTAGTTTGTTATTTCACTCTCAGGTCTTTGTGCTTTGAGAAAATATTTATTAAATTTGAGTATTTCTGCAGCCCAAGGAAGTTACTGTATTTCAGGTGGAAAGACCTTTCTGAAGCACAGCGACACAGGCTCTCTTAGAATATATACTGATTATTGCTCTGTGTTTTGGTTTGGTTTTGTTTCTAAAAGAAGTTTCTTAATTTTATAAAACCTAAAAGCTTCCATTGGCACCGTAGTGATTTAAATGACCGATAGAAAAATTTTGAACTAGTTTTCTTGAAATTACTAGGCAGCAGTTGTTTGCACTTGGATGTGGGAATGTCACTTAGTGTAACAGTAACATTCTATCCTTGTGTTAAGTGGTTTTTAGTTCAGAAGGAATGAGAATGCCAAGAAGTTACCTTCTGATCACTGTTTTTAATCAGAGGATAGTATTAATCTTTGTTTGCAGAAAAAGACCGATTTTAATCTTCTTTCATTCCCAATTAATTTTTGCAGTCTATATTGGTCTTATTGAAGAGATTAAACACTGGTGATGTTCGTACCATCTCGTTTTGCGGAAGCTCTTTTCCCAGTACCTTTTACCTTTAAGGACACTTTCTTTGTTTTGCTTTGGTGGAGGTATATATTAAAAATCACTTTTTCTTCACATGTTGCCATTTTTTCTGTTATGCTTCCAGAAGTAAAAATTTTAGTGAGTAGTTGATAGACCTCTTACAAAAAGTTTGCTATCTGAGCAGGGTGTTTTATCTTTGTACGACAGAAAAGTGCGGGTTATTTCTCTGATGTACCTGCTACTGATGTTAATAGTGCACACACAGCTGAAGATAGATCCCTCAATACAGGACCACTTGGAAAGGCAATTTTGTCCATTTTCTGTCAAGAAAAACAACTGTGGAACTCCAAAAGTGTAATTTGCTTTATTTTACCGTATTGTATTTAAAATACTCCACAAATGTTATTAATGCTCTAAATGAATTGAATATTGCTGCTGGACAGTACGCTCCACTTAAAACCTGTGAATGTTTCGCTTTGCAGTTATAGGTAGTCGTGTCCCTAATGGCAGGTATAAGTTGGTGACTTGTCTGGAATGATCACCATAAGGATTTGTTTCTTAAATATCTTCTTTGAAGTGCCTTTGACCAATTTTTAGCATCAAAATTAAGTTGAGAATTGAATAAATAAAGTAAGTTATCTCATACACAGTGCATGTCTGTCTTCATTTGCTCCTCCTGTGTGCTAGTAGTGTAGCATAGCAGCACAATTCAGTCTAATAAAAACATTCTTACTTTTTTTCTTGGGTGGGTACAGGAAAGTCAAAAAGCTTCTCACACTTGCTATGTTTTCTGTTACATATTTATGCTATTAGCAAATAGCAAGCTACCTTGAAAACAAAGATGGTATTTTCTTAAGTGTAAAATTAATCATAAGTGCTAGTACTAGATTCATATAAGCAGGCTGTTGTTTCTGCATTGTCCTGATTTTTCAGTGTCTCCACCTTGTTAGAGAGTCCTGAGTGAACTGGCTATAGCCAATACCTCAAAGATAAAGCAAAACTTCAAAATTAACCACCTTTTTTAAAAAGGATTTGTTCTTTCAGTGAATCTCTTCTGAAAAAAAAAAAAACCAAACCAGTTAAGATTTAAATGTTGTGCTTTCTAACCTAGCTTTCTGCTATTCATGCAGAATAATACTCAGCAGTAAAGAATATTCCACTTATGCAGATGGAAGGTGTCTTTATGTGCGCAGTGTTGGTTGTTGGACACTGTAGGCACAAACTCGGTACAGCTCTGTTTCATTACCTTAAGTACTGTAATAGACCCTGCTAGTGCTATTAACCTGGAGTGATTACTGGATTAATAACTATTTCATTGCTTTTGACTGGAGTGCAAGCATGTCTGCGAAGTGCAGGAAGTGTGTGACAACCAATTTAACAGTGCTCAAAAGCTAGAATACTTCAGCTACGGAACAACAGCCAATTGAACAGATGATAAAAGCTCCTCTCTGAAGTTTCAGGTATGGGTTATGCTTTCATGTGATGCTACTGTAACTTTGAGTTGTCAGCTTCAAACTAGTTCCAGCACATTGCAGGGCGATGCAAGTACTGGAGCAGAACAAAAACTACAGCTACCGCTCTGGCAAAAAACTGTTTTGCAAGTGCGGGTTTGTTTTGCTTGCTATTTTTAATATGTAACAGACACTTGTGTAGACACAAGTGAAATGTCATTCAGTGAAGGTAAGCTTTCTTAACCTCCTCACTTACAGAAAGCTTCCCTGGCTCAAGGGCGTTTTCCTAGGGTTCTCTCTGCACTAGTGTGAACTCAAAAGAAATTTAAGTGTCTTACACCCTGGGACTGCTAAGGTTGTTGTAAGCTGTGGGGAAGATAAGCCTGCGTATTGCTGGTTCCAGCTCTCGCTGCAAAATGTTCAGCAGTCCTTCCTCCTTTCTGACAATGTTTCACCTTAATGAGGCCCTTCGATGGCTTCCAGAAGCTTGGTAGTGAGGGACTTACTCTGGCAACTATTGTGAGGAATAAGTGAGAAAATCAGAGCCCTGCAGTAAACGTTTTCATTGTTCCACATGTAAAGTAATTTAACATAGATGGGAAAACAGGCGGATCATGGGATCACACTTCTAGGTGTTAGGGTGGTATTTGGCAAAGTGTTTGGAAAAGTGGTTACTGAATTCAGAAATGTAGCCCCAGCTCTCCATTTTTCAGCTTTCTAATATATATTCCTGCAAGACTGCTTGAAATGCCAATAAAAATAAATTGTAGAGGTGCCCTCAACGCTGGTTAGTCAACAAAACGTGGCAGGGAGACCACTTCTGAGTATGCTTTTGTTAGCACTGGAATTCGGATCTGATGTGGTTTTGAGTGTGACCCACACGTTTTCATTTTAACTCTTCTTTCCAGACTCCCTCAGCCCCCTGTTCCACTGTGTGTGACACTCCTCTTTTGTGGTGAACTACAAGCCATGAAGTACAGTTCCTTCTTTCCTTCCTCCCCCAAAAACGCCTTTCTGTAAGCTTTGTTTTATTTGGGTGGGTTGAAGCCTCGGGCGCTGGAGTCTGCGCTGGTGCTGACCCAGACTTCATACTCCAGTGTCCCAGTTCGACCTTGGGGCTTCTCTGATGTGTGGGACAGCTCTTGGAATGAGAAAGTGTCAATTCTTTTGCATATTCAAGGTGTTACCTTTTTTTGGAGGTGTGACTTGTCTTTTAAACAGATTCCCATCTTTTTTTTTCCCCCTTTTTTTTTTTTCCTGTCAATAGTTTCACCTTCTGCTCTGCAAAGTGCTTTTTGAGGAGTACGTGATCCCAGATGGATTGCTGTCATTTTCACACTCCCAAGTGGCTGCGGCTCCCTTCAGCTCTGTGTGAAATGGTGCGCTGCCTTCAGTAAAGTTACTAACTTACCACGTTTTAAAATCAGCCTAAATGAGTCGCTACCAAAGGAAGAGTTGGAACCATGTTTTATCATTTGATGCTTAAAATACTTCCCAGTCTGGTAGGATGGACAGGTGGACTGGCTCCAAGCTCTAGCAGCCAGCTGTGCTGAGGAAGTATGAAAAATGTTTTCCTTAGAGAAGAGGGAATTCTTTGTAGCAACATCTTTCTAAAAGGAACATGAATTTTCCAACTGTCCGCTAAGTGTTGCTACAGTGTCACGGTCTTATTTTTTACTTTTGCACAAAGAGGTGAACAGTCTTTTGCAAAGCTGAGTGGCAATAGAATTTCAAACTTAGATCTGAATAGAGATGAGAGTTTCGCAGGAATGTTTGTTAAATAAAAAGTTGATGTGAGCAGCTTGCTTGTTTCCTTTCATTTAAACTTTAAACCTTTGCCTGAGTAGGTACCTAAGTTTGCAGCACAGTTCTTCAGTTGTACAAAACCAAACTGTGGTGCATGTGAACCCATTACTTTAGCATCTTGAAGTCAAAAAGGCTGGTTTGTTTCTTTGAATTTCTAACCTGGCTTCCAGCAACTCCTTGCCGCCTTCTGATTTCTTTCCCCTCCTAGGATAAAATCCTAACCCACTGCAAAGAAAGGAGCTCTGTCAGCAACTTCAGTCACCTGAAGAACTGGATCAGCCTCCTCCTGCTGCTGCTGCCGCTGCTTCCCAGTTCTGCCCTGAGCTTTTAGTGTTCCCCAGCAGCTCTGGATCCTGCATGGTCTCATGTAGTCAAGGTCTTCACTCTTCCTTCTCTGTCTAAGAACCAATCAAAAAGACTTAGAAATTAATGTGCGTTAGTACCCTGCACCTTTAAAACCTTGGACTAGGATTTTTTTGCCTTTCACTGTCCCACGTGAATTCTTAACTAGGAATCACCCGAATGTTGTGCTGTTAAGTATTGTCTTCTTGCCCCTGGAGATGGAGAGTGTGACATTTAAGACAAATGTTCACTGAGGGCCAAATCCTGAGTACTTGGTAGAAATCAAAACAGACAGATGCCCGTAATTATTTTCTAAAATTAATTTTGTATCCAAACTCCTAGTTGTACTAAATTTGGGAGTATGACAACATTGTTAGATGTCTGTTCTCTGGCTATTCTATCACAAGTGGAGGAGGTGGCTCTGAACTGGAGTCATACCCTTCCTAGATTTATAGCCCAGGTGATCAGTGTTTCAAGGACAGGTAGGGTAATCATGTCTAAAATCAACTTTCAAACACCGTTTAGAAAAGCAAACTCTCCTGTTCAGGAGCTGGCAGTGCTTCAACATAAAACAATGAAGCCTTTGTTCCTATTTGTCAACGTTACCCCATTTTTTAGCAGAGAATGGGCAGTGTCTGTTTACCAAGATTAGAAGATAATTTGCCAGTCTAATCAACAGCATCCTTCTTTTAAAGTATTTCCCTGTCAGGTAGGTTGCGCTTTATGGGCTTTATCTTTGTCAGCTTCCAAAGCTGCACTTCATGCATCTTTTTCAGATTCATTCAAGTAAATATTTCTCAAAACGCATTGGCCGTGTTTTTGTTTTAGGTAAGCTTTGTGATGTCTAAATGCAGAAGTTGTCTTATCAAATGTAGATCTGAACTTTCACAAATTCACATCCATCCCCGTGGGAGAATCTCATGCGTCAGCTGTATCTTCTTGCTTTAAAACCTTCATTACAAAAGTAGCATTTGGCTCTTATTCGTCACTGTACAACTACTGACACTTTCTTCAGGAGAATAAGTTAGATTCACAGACCCTTTATTATTTGATACAATCCTATTGTAATTGCAGAAAAGTCCCACTGTAAATGCAGCTATGCCAGTCCACGCTTTGGCCAGCACTTCTTGTTCAAGGAGCTTTCAGTGGTACCGACTGAAAACCAGTACCTTGTAGATGTGTGGTGGCTCTCTGGTTTGATCTGGTCTTTGCCATACTTACAGCCCTGCAGCAAAGAGTTTCAGTCTTGCCAAATGTTTTTTTCGGGGAGTCCGAGTTGTGGATTTTGTGTATATTTTCAGCAATGCTTTTTAAAAGATCCGTATGTACTGGTGGCAAGCTGCCACCCTGAACGCTCCATCCATGTGAGCCTCAAAGAAGCGGAGGGAGCATGAGTTATTCTTACGTGTAGCATCTGGGAATTTTACTCCTGACACTACTGTAAAATGAGGAAACTGTTACAAATGTTTAACAGCATGAAAAAAATTAAAGCATGGTTGGAAAAAGGACATATTTGCTGTGTCCTATTAGCTAAATATATTTGTGGGCTAGATATCTGGACCCGGGAGAGAGTGAGAAAACAATTGCAGCATATAAATGAACAAAAAATGTTGGCTGGTCCTATGGCTTTTGCAATTAAACGAAGGTTAATTACATACATTCAGCTGGACCACCTAGTATTTTGACTTCTAAACATATAATTCTGTGCTGTAGAGGTAGCATCTCTAAGATGAGCATACAGAAAGAAAATGCTAGTATGAGGAACGTGGATGTCCCATGCTAATACATCAATCGGTAGTAGTAGCGACATTCTAACGTGACTGAAGAGAGGACAAACCCTTTTGATTTTTACATTTTGCATTATGCTGCTGCCTGGATTGCTGAACTCCAACATGTGTTTCTGCTGGAGCATCTCACGAAGGGAATACCTTCACGATGGGTTTTCCATGTACAGCTGCAGTGCTTCGTGCTCCCTGCTGCCAGGCAGCACCTTCTCTATTTAATACCTGCCCAAGCCTTTCCATCTGACTGCCCTGACTGCCCTCGGGAGCTTTGGGCTGTTCCAGACAGTCAGGTTGGAGGATGAGGCTCACTTTCATGTATTTGCCTATATGCAGGTGTGTTAAGGCTTGAGTAACCCAACCCGACCCTGTAGCTGACTCTCCTTTGAGCGGGAATCCTGGATGGCTTCTGTGGTCTTTTCCTACCCGAGTTATCCTACAATCCTAAAATGTTTTGTCAGCTTTGCAGGGAGATGTTTTGGCACCTGAATGTTTTCCCTGTTGGTCCTGTTGGTCCCTGCTGCTGCTTTGCATTCAGCCTCCTCCCGCGGCCCGGGGAGCCCCTGCCTGACTGCCGGCAGGGCCCTCTCCTGCCCATCTCATCCTTCACGCGTTTTCCCTTTCTCCCTTTCCTTCCAGAGGAACAGTAGTATTGTGGAAGTTCTGCTTATCATTCTGAACAGTACTAGACAAAACACCTCTTTTATGTCCCATTTTGTAGAAGGGTAGTTAGACTATTCTGTTCCATCTCAGTGCTAATGTGTACTATTTCCATCACGTGGGGAAGGGACTGTTCTTCTGCATCGTGTAAGTGACTTTGCCCTCCTTCCAATGTTGTATCCTGGTTAATGAGTTTTATCAGTGTGAATGTTCCCTTCCCTCTCTGTTCCTGTACAATAGTTGTGCCTCTTGCTTGCTGAACTCGGAGATCACGTTTCCTTGGTATGCAGAGCTAGAAGGTTAACTCTGGTATTGGCACAGTTCCTTTCTCTGTTACAAAAGCTTCTAATCCCTGAGAGCTGGCAGGTAGCTAAAACGCCATAAAAAATGATTATAGGCAATGCGAGAACAGGATCCAAAATCCCAAATGGTTTTTCCCACGTGGAAGTAATAAAGGGGGGCCTGCTCTGCCTGCAGCGCCTGTGCCTAACTTAAGCCCAGTGCTTAAGAGTTACTTGTCGTAATTCCTAAAAAGCAAATACATAAAGAACAGGAAACAAACGCAACAAGGCAGGAAACACTTTCCCTTCATGTTCAGTTCAGCATTATGCTGATATTTAGAGTTTCGCTGCTGTTTCACAAATGCATCTGTTCCGTGTCAGAGGAGGAAGCAAGCTGGTTAAAGAACGCACAGTTAAAGGCAGCCAGTATCCAAACACTTCACACCAAGACCCGCAGGAGGAAATGTCCAAGCAAACGCTTGCCACCCTCTGATAACCAGCTGGCAAGTGGAGTGCCTGAGAAGAGGTGGAGATGGAGCCTGAGGTGTGCTGCTAACATGGTGTGAGTGTTAAAGGTCAACATACACCTGAGAGTGAGAATGATCCTGATGCGATGGTTGGAATGAGTTTTATATCACAAATAACTTCTGGATCCGATGTAAGGCTGCCCTCTCCCATTGCTGCTCTTTGATTAATAGACGCCGCTCTTTTGAAAGCTGGAAGGGGCTTGGTTACAGAATAGGATGCTACAGAAAACAGTGTAAGATACAGGAAAGTAAAAATATTTCCCTGTGCAAGGTATATCAATTAAAAAGAAAAAAAGGAATTTAGTGAAATGATTGTTCCCAGAATGAAGCCTTGTTCTCAGGGCTGTAACGTGAGAAAGGTTTACAGGGAATGGCTGTGTCGGGGCATTGCTAGTTTGAGCTGAGTGGAGGGGCAGGAAGGTAGTTCAGCTTGTATCCCAGCTGTGTCCCCGAGGCGTCATGCTGGGCGCATGGAGACACCATCCAAAAGCAGAGACAAAGTCTTTACTCCTGCCTCAGACCTCCTGCACCTCCCCGCACACCAGGTCATGAGCTCTGGAGCCCTTAACCTCAGATCACCGGGATGAGTAACCTGGCAGCTTCTGTGAAATAGCTTCCTTTCCAGCACGACAAGATCTCCGCCTGGCTTTGTACTGGAGACATAGCTTGGGGCCAGGGACTCTCATTTACTACCGCTGCTATTACACTGAGCCCTGACTTCCCTGGGCACCTCCAGAAAGCGCTCCTAGACAGAGCGCCAGACATACGTTTGCTAGATTCAGCAGTGTTGCAATGGTTATAGACGAAGTGGGGTGCTGCGAGGGGATCCGTGATGTGATTATGGGGTATGTTGCTCTTTGGCTTTCACACTACAGTACAGTGTGTGTAAGGGCCCTTTTTACAGCTGTGCTCCTGCGTCACTGTAAATACCTTGTAAAGGCTTGTCCCTGCAATGCTCAGTATCTGGTTTGCTCAGCATCCTGCTTCCACAATGGCCAGTTTAAACATCAGTCGTAAAACAACTTATAAATTTCTCAAAGAGACTGAGGAATATGAGGTAGCCCATAGAAAATGTAAGTTTGTGAGACGAAGTAAAAGCTGATTTTAAAAGTCCTCAACCAGCTGCTGCTGCTGAGCTGAGTTTTGGAAGTTGTTACTTCAATATGATTTGTAAAAGCCTGTTGATGTCTTGCTGTGTTTGTTCCATAGAGGCATTTTGTTTTCCTGCTGGTGGCACCGTAGGATGAAGCTGTGGTTGGTGGGGCCTTGTACTGCAGCTGCATCATTTAAGATGCTGGGATTTCTTCTCGCCGACATGACAAGTTGTGTAACGTTTGACTTGAGGACCAGTACAACATCCTTACTCCACGTTAACCTAAATTACTTTAACTTATTTAAGGGAACTTTGCTTGGGTGATTTTCTCCTCTTAAAAAGGAAAGTTTCAACCAGCTTATGAATTGTAAACAAATCCAACGCACCACTGAGTGTGTCAAAAAATCTCAGAAAAGCCTGATATATGTCTACTAAACGCCCAAGGATCCTGCTCAAAGTTCACCCGTATGCTCTAGAATATCCAGCGAGTACTGTGACTTTTGGTTGACTATATTGTACATTATACAATATACATAATGTATATTTGTATCCAGAACAAAAATTGAAGATTTTTATTTGCAAATACGATATTCCCTTCAGGCAGAGCGCAGTTCTGCCTCCAGCACCGCCCTTGTCAGTACGCTTTCTGCTTACTACAGCGACTTGTGTATTTTGGCAGCCTGTGCCTCAAGTAACTTACGATCCACACAGTTATGTGGCGTGCAGCCTGATGGAGCCCCAGTCGTGGTTCTTTGAGGGTCATTGCAATGAAAATATTAATTTTCAAACCCGGATTTTATATGTGAATCTCACTATACTTGAATTAAATGGAAAATATGGCCTTTCTGATCAGCAGAAATATATTTTACCTATTAATTTACAATGTAGTTAAAACTGATAGAAGCTATCCTTTGAGAAAACACGATGCACTAGGGAGTGGCCCTGAATGAAATAAGAAGTAGCTGAAATTGCCAATTACGTCATGATATGTCAAGAATTTCTAGCTCTTTGCTTTCCATGGAAAAATCTCTACTGTCCCCAGCCTCCCTCCCCTGCCCCGCACCCCGCACCTGTGCCTGTGTGCCCAGCGAGCCCGGGGCACCCCTGGGCCAGCAGGCAGCAACCAGACCACAAAATCCCTGAAATCCTTCTCCAAATCAGTGTTTTCCACACGCTGACCATCTCTCCCTTGCAGCCCCTCTTCCCCAGCCCTGCTACTGCAAGGGACGTACCCAGGCACATCCTGGGCCTGGGGGCTTTTTTGAATTGTTGCTCATTTATTTACTGCTCTGGCAGGTTTCTTGAAGTCTCCTGAAAGCTTTAAGCTGCTGAGAGAGGAGCACCAGCCCAAACACTTCCAGCAGCACCTGGGATTAGCTGAGTTTGCAACAATTTTAAAGCTAATCCAAAACTCTTTTGGGGGCTTTACTCACATGTTGAGCCTTGTGGTTGCCAGATTTATTCTTGTCAAAGCTCTTACCTACCATTATTTTTACAATAAGAAATGGTTTTCTTTGTGTCCCAGGGTCAACTGTGCCAGATGTTGGAGAGATCCCTTTTGCCATGCCGATAAAATGCAAAAATCTCCCTTCTCCCTCCCTGTCTGCACATAGGGAGGTTACAGCTGCTGAAAGGAGAGATTGTGAGACAAGCAGGAGAGCCCATGTGTTCTTCCTTTCGTCTTAGAAATTGCTCTAAAGCAGGGCTTATGTACTATTAGAAAGCCAAAATAGAAAGTCTTTATGGATCATTTTTAGAGCCTTACCCATTTGGCTGAATTTCTACATATTCCTGGTTAGAAAAAAAAAGCCAAGCTTAAGTAGAATTTGGCTCAAAATCTGGGTTTCGTTTATCCCTGAAGCTTAGACCTGATTCTGTCCCTACTAAAAGATGTGGTAATACTCCTGGAAGTAAAGACACTTATATTTAAGGCTGTCTCAAGTAAAAAATCTAGTAACTAAATATAATTTATATTTCTTTGTCTAGCTACCAAGTATGATAGCTGAGAAGTCTGCTTACATTCGCCTGTGTGATTTCAAAACCTTGATCTGCTGCAGATTCAGCTTCAGCAGCAGCTGGAAGAGCTCTGCAACTGGGAAGGTAAAAAGTAAGTCTGAGGAGACCAGAGGATTATAAAGGACGATTGATAAGAAGCTGCAGGAGGAATAACAGTAGATAATGGGGATGTCAAAGATCTCAGCGCTGGACCTGCAGTATCTCATGTGTCAGGGGACCTTAGAAAGTTGCTCTACTCGCAGGTAGAGCTGGGGTGTCCCAGCCCACACACCTGCCCATGATAAATTCATCAAGTTACCCATGAGAAAGTGCTTTAAACTACATGCTGTGAGCTGGATGCCTTTGCAAGCTTTGAGAAGGGTGTGCTGTATGTACAGATGGCACTGGAAGAGCTAAGAAAGCAGCTAAGCAAGGAAAGTGCAGGATAAATCTATACTGTCCATAAAATTTTTCTTTAAAAAAAGTGGATGCTGGTCTCAGCCACGCCATCAGTAAAGTCTTTCGCCCCCCCGCAAGGAATGTCTTTGACAGCAACTTCCAAATGAGGAAACGTGGTAATCAGTTTTCCGAGTATATCTGAAACTGCAGTGCAGGAAATGTTGCATATCTTCAGTCACTTCAGGGTAACAGGGAGGAAATTTGAAGATGTAGAAGAAACGGAGGAGTGCAGTCAGCAGGACGGTCAATGCTTGGGCAACGTTATTGAACAGTCCGAATGGGCCCTAGGGACAGACAGTGACTGAACTGGGTTAAGGCAAAAGATGAATTAAGTTTGATAGTTGTTAGCAAGGGACTGGTAGAGCTTCTCCAAGTGAAAAGCTGCTGCTGTTCTACGATGAGCAGACGGGGTACTATCTTCTTGTTCATTTTCCAAGTCTTTTTCTGAATTGTTAGAAGCAAGGATGTCAGAAAAAGAATTCACCTTATAATGATCAGTTCTATAAAAAAGAAAAGCCTCTGTAATTCTCAACCATTTTCAGCGTTTATGGTTTATAGCATTTGGCCTGGTCTAGCAGAAGATTTAAGGATTTCATGATTAAACTATTCTTGCTTTTAAAATTTGTCTGTGATGTAAATTAAAGGTTTGTTTGTTTGCCAGTGGAAACTGTAATGCTTTCAGTTAGTAATGATGTTTTATGATTTTATACAACTCAAGAATAAAGCAGTGGACATTTGGCAAGAGGTGCCCTCTCCTGGTTTATTGACCTTAAGGATGCAGAGCTGGGTGAGGAGACACAGGAGCCAATGCTGCCCGTCAGCGCTGATACGGATTTAGATAAGAGTTGTCCTTTCAGCAGGGACTTATGTGCTTTTTCATGGTTTACTAAATATCAGAGCATACATTCAGAGTCTGCAGTCTGGAGTTTCTGAGAAAGACCTGAATAGAAAAGGATGCTTATTTCAGGATAATCTGATTTGAACAGCATACAACTTTTAAAAAAAGTTTATAGCCCTCACTTTTGCTTCTTTGCTACAAAAGGTTTAGTCAACTCTACATGAAAGTGGAAAAGAAAGCAGTGATCTTCTGGATCACACTGGTTTAACTGCAGTAAGAAGATTCCTTGTATGCATGTTAAAGAGTAACTGCTGCTTTTTTTTAGCATTGTTAAGTGGCAAATGGTGTCATTATTTGTACTTATTAAAGCGTGTCAACTTTACCAGAAAGGTTTGCACTAAACATTACAGAAGATACTATTGCAAACCCATAACTTATATCTTCACATTTATTCCCAAATCCATTATCCCCGGTATTTCTTGGACAAGACGTTATCTCTTTGTCTGGAGATCTGGAGCTGAACACAACAGCTAATCCCATCCCTGAAGCAACTGCCCAGGCACAGAAGGTTAGAACAGATTTGAAAGATCCTGTAAATTCCTAGACTTCCTTGCAATTCCAATGGGCTTTGCTGCTGCGGGTTTCCAGGAGCAGCTAAACCTAAAATATTCCTGGTAGGTGTGAAATGAAGTGGATCTTGGAATCTGTTACACTGACAGGTTTTTTACAGCTATCCATAAGGTAATCTACAGTAGAGTTTGTGCAAATTTTTCATCTTTTCTGGATGAAAAGATCTTTTCTCTGTATCTTCATCTGGATATATATCTCTATCCCTGTATCTATCTACCTATCTATCTCTAGTTATCTGTATCTATCCATGTCTCCAACTTAAATAACTTGCTTGCCTGTATCAGTGCAATGAATTTACAGCTATCCATAAGGTAATCTACAGTAGAGTTTGTGCAAATTTTTCATCTTTTCTGGATGAAAAGATCTTTTCTCTGTATCTTCATCTGGATATATATCTCTATCCCTGTATCTATCTACCTATCTATCTCTAGTTATCTGTATCTATCCATGTCTCCAACTTAAATAACTTGCTTGCCTGTATCAGTGCAATGAATCATTTCTTCTGAGGGTCGTATTTTGTGCTCATCTTTTTCTTAAAAATGTTCGCACTGCCTCTTTGTTTTAGTATTTCTTACATTGTTGTCATCTAACTGAAATGAATTCTGAGCACTGGATTTCAGACCTAGCCTAGAAAAAAGTGTCTCAATACATCCTTCAAGTTTGACAGTATGTTAACATTATATTTTAGTATGTTTTATGTTTTGAATCTACTGTTTCCAGCCAATTTGAAAGCATCATTGTGTCTATCCCTCTTGCTCTTCTTTTTATTCCTCTCTTATTTTGGACATCTGTTCACTATTAAAGGTCTCCAGCGCACTGATATTTGTGCTATGATGGCATTGGCTTTACTACTGAACAGTAGTTTGATTCTTTCCATGATCTTTCTGCACCACTAGTAGGCAATTTGTTTGCTTGAAACCTTTTATTTGACCTTTTATTTTATTTGCTGCTTATGTCCAGCTTTATATGTAGCTGATTTTATTTATCACAGGAGTTCATCTGTATCATTTGTTGTATACTTTGAAGCAATTTATTTTTCTAATGCAAAAAACCCTAACAGACTTATTAAAAGTTGTGTCAAATTTTACTTTGATTTTTTTTCTGTGAAAGGAAACTAGTTCTTGATTTCAACAGCCTGACTTTTGTTCTACACCACTGAGTCCCTTCATTTTCAGGATATCACAGGACACATACTAACAGACTTATTAAAAGTTGTGTCAAATTTTACTTTTTTTTTCTGTGAAAGGAAACTAGTTCTTGATTTCAACAGCCTGACTTTTGTTCTACACCACTGAGTCCCTTCATTTTCAGGATATCACAGGACACATAGTACAAAGTAATGTCCTTGAGTTTTACTGTCACACAGAAATTAATTGTGCCCTCGGGGTTTTTTTGAGTGATCATCGTATTAGTTCTGACTATAATAAGAGCAGGATGTTTTTTGGGGGCTGCTGTCAGTTTTTTCTTTTCTAATTTGAAACTCACTAGCAAGGCCAGATTTTTGGAAAAACCACCTTAAAAACTTTTAAACTGTACTTCAAGCACATCTTTCCATAGAATTAGGTTTGCATCCTACCTGCTGCAAACAAGTTCATTTTGCATGGTACATCCTATCATTTGGTTACATGGCGGGTGGGGGGAAATTCTGCAAGCAATTGTTTAAACATACCACAAATTGTCCATATTGCCTGTGTAGATACTAAGGTTTCGTTTGCAAAGAAATGACAATGCATGACTCTTTTTATCAGGTATTGCTTTCCATTTTAATCACATGCTCATCATTTTCAGTTTTGTCGATACGTTCATATAGAATTATGGCTAAAAGTAGAAAGGATATAACTAAACATTTATATACATCTTTCAGTGCTTTTCCCTTTTTTAATTTAATAGCGTATATTAGAGTGAAATAACTTCTTTTTTTTTAACACAGAGGCCCTGAGAAATTGAAATGTACTGAGTAGCCTAAAGGACATGAAGAATCCTGGTTTTAATGTAATTCTAAATGAAAGTCCTACCTTTATAATTGAAGAGATTATGTTGATTTTAATCCAAATGTGCTTTAATGGGGAAAAAAAACCACCTCTAATTACCTATAGCTGTGGTATTTACATTCCAAAGAGGTACTCTAATTAATGGAAATCTTAATTTATGCCTCTAAATGCTGTATTTTAAGAGTGTTAACTTCAGGAACCACTTACTCTTGTTTAATATGAGAGCATATTTTATTCTTCCACAAGACTAAGAGACCTCTGTCATTAAATGCTAAGTGTAAACACTTCTGACATTTTAATCCTAAAAATAGAATCTCATCATTGTCACATGTAGAAGTAACAAGTTAATATAAATGTGGAGGGAAAAGGTATGTTCCCATGTGTGTGTATGTGTGATTTTAAGTTATTGCTATGGTGTTGCAGATAAACATAGGTTATACAGGAATCTAGTTAATGTGAATACCATAGTGGGGAAAGCAGTAGAGCATGGTAGTAACATATTCATGTTAACACAGCATTTTGGATTCTTCTCAGTCAGTTCTTCCTCAATACACTTGAACTTCCAGCTTTAAAAACTCCAAACAGCAGTCATTTCTAGAAGAAATAAGGAATTGTTTAATTTTCCTGAAATGTTTAGAAAAACACACGCTGCAGTTCAATAGAATTTTAGAATCATAGAATCATTTAGGT